>NC_031953.1:5832623-6062196 GCF_000303195.2 Fusarium pseudograminearum CS3096 | reverse complement strand
CCCCCCCCCTTACAACGAGATCTGATCCTTCCAGGTTGCAGGTGTAAGGCCTAGCGTCTCAACCATGTGAGTCCATCGCTGATTTCCTCTCTCCTTGCGATCCATGTACTTCATGAGCTTTTGTCGGCGATGCAACAGCAATCTTAGGTTACGCTTGTTGTGCTTGTCCTTATAGCCTCGGTTGATCTGCAGGGCATTTGAGAGGTTATGGATCTTCGCTGTCAAGATGCCAATCTGGACCTCAGAGCTACCGGTATCAGGGCCACATCGTTCAAGCTTTGCCTCCCCGTCAGTAGATGCGCGGGGCTTCATCATAAATTTTGAGTCGGTTCTGTGGCGGCCAAACTCCTTGATGATGCGCTGAACATTGGCATGAAAGCGGTCCTTTGAGCTACCATTCTCAAGCGACGTAATTCGGTTCAAAGCTTCGAGAACCTTCTGGTGGTTCTCCTCGTGCTGCTTCATCTTATCCTCCTTGGTCTCAGGTTCCATCTGCTCCTCAACTGCGCCAATCATGGGCTTAGTGAGTTGGTAGGCATGTGCGGTTGCCTTCTTAACCTCGGCGTCTGTAAGGAAATGGTTTCGAATTCCAATATTTGACACAGAAGAATCAGAATTCTTCAGGCCAGCCGTCTCCAGGGATTCAATGAAAGGAGTCTTCTTTCCTAGGACAGGATCGCCCCAGGCCTCGTCTCTCTCACGAGATAGCTCTTCGCGCCTTTGCACATTGGCAGCCTTTCGTTGTTGTGCTTGAGCCCATCTATAAGGGTCTTGCTTTGCCTTGCGCTTCTTCTCGCGCTGGGAAAGGTTGGCCGTCTGGACGATGGGTAGGAAGTTGGGAGTTGCGGGCTTCGATGCGGGTCGGAGGCAAACTAAACAATTCATTAGCATTGAGTAAGTGCACAATTACAGCAAAGACGTACGGTTCAGTGAGCCTAGGCTCGGCAGCGCCGGTATTCTGGGGGGCATGATTAAAGCATCAATTTGTTTCTGCTTCTACACCAGAGAACGGATTGTCGTCCCAATACCCGCCCCAAATTTTCCATGACCCGGCCGCCGATACCGTGACGGGCACGAGGGGAATCCCAGAATGGTCTAGCGGATTTATCACGTGCTGATAAAACCCAATTCGTCTTATCGCCGCGCTAACCCTCATACGGACAAGCGTATCGAGAATCAGGGCTTCTCACCACACACATTTTGGCACTCAAAATTCCGTCGCGAACTTTCGGTTTTGCGACTCTTTGCACGCAACACCACAATCCTCTTCGCCGTCACTCTCCCAAGCCATCCCTTCGTCAATCCAGACAAGAGAACAAATCCGTCAAGATGGCTCCCTCCAACCTGCCCTCCGTCATGAACGCCACCAGCCAGGACATCGAGACCCTGCTGGCCGCTCAGTGCCACCTCGGCTCCAAGAACCTCCAGGTTCACATGGAGAACTACCTCTGGAAGACCCGTCAGGATGGTGTCAACGTCATCAACGTCGGCAAGACCTGGTATGTTTAAATGGTTATTTTTGGTGGACTACGGGCTTGAACATGTGTCGGGAGGGGAATCTGAAAGTGCATCTTCAAATTTGGAAATATGAAGCTATTCGGAGGAGGGGTCGAGACACTTGAGCCAGGACACCACATTTTTTTGTGCAATCAACTAACAATGCATTTTCAGGGAGAAGATTGTCCTGGCCGCCCGTGTCATCGCTGCCATTGACAACCCCGCCGACATCTGTGTCATCTCTGCCCGTCCCTACGGTCAGCGTGCCGTCCTCAAGTTCGCCGCCCACACTGGTGCCACTGCCATTGCTGGTCGCTTCACCCCCGGTTCTTTCACCAACTACATCACCCGATCTTTCAAGGAGCCCCGTCTGATCATCGTCACCGACCCCCGAACCGACGCCCAGGCCATCAAGGAGGCTTCTTACGTCAACATCCCCGTCATTGCCCTCGCCGACACTGACTCTCCCACCGAGTACGTCGATGTTGCCATCCCCACCAACAACAAGGGTCGCCACGCTATCGGTGCCGTCTGGTGGATGCTCGCCCGTGAGGTCCTCCGCCTCCGTGGTACCATCTACAACCGCGAGACCCCCTGGGACGTCATGGTCGATCTTTACTTCTGTACGTTTTGGATCCTAGCTAACCTACAAACTCACACTAACTGTCTGCAGACCGTGACCCCGAGGCTGAGGCTGAGGACAAGGTCGAGGAGGAGAAGCTCCCCGGCGCTGACGAGGAGGGCCCTGCCGCCATCGAGTCCGGCTTCCAGGCCTCCGCTGGTGCTGACTGGGAGGCTCCCGCCTCTGGCTTCGCCGGTGCCTCTGGCGCTGCTGCCGCTCCTGGCTGGGACGGCGCTGCCGGTGAGGAGTGGGGTGCTGCCCCCGCTAACACCGAGTGGGCTGCTTCCGCCGAGCCTCCCAAGGAGTCTCAGTGGTAGGGTACTGAGGCTCAAGAGGGTTCCGGCGCTCAAGCTCCTGAGGCGATTGAATGGTAAAGAAATCAAAAAAGAGGATACCAAAAAAATTCAAACGAGTGAATTTGAGACAAGATCCTGGAATGGGAGAGCAGAAAAAGCATTGAAGGATGTGTGGATGTTGTGGTTCAATCAAACTATTCGACAAACATTTCCTGTTTCTTCTATCCCCATCTTACGACAAAACACAATAACTTGCTGACCTTTTTTCTTACTACGAACTTTGCATGGGGACTAAAGGTTTTTGTTTTCTTTCAAAACTTGGCGGTGCTAATGAGGGAAAGATACTCGCCTCCTTTTCTCACTGAGAAGGATGGAGAGGGAAAGCCCTGCGCTGCCGAGGGGATGGACTTGATCGTTATCCCGCCTTTGTTTCTGTGGAAATTTGTATTGATGCGAGCAGAAGTCAAAATATGAGTCGTCTAAGCTGGGTTCACCCAATCAATTGTGCCGTAAATAAGTTGACCGTGATGTATCATGTCCACATATTGAAGGTTGTGTAGTCAAGTAGTCACATAACCTTGAGAATGTCTGACAGAGATGTCTATGTCTTGGGTCGTCTCTTCTATCTCGAGCGAGGAGCGGTGCAGTGTTACTTGTTCTGTTGGACATAGGTCCGACCTGTATGTTCTCGAATGCAACTCAGCCATGCTATCATACGACACGATCAAGTCTTGCCATCATCCTACTAAGAACCATCAGACATATCACCAGAACCATAAGGCAACAGTTGTCATCGTAGACGTGGTATCAATTGTGTAAATCCTTTGCTACATCTGCTCATTCACTAATCCTCCAGTTTGTCAACTCCGTTGCTCCCACCCATCAAGTAACCACTTATATATCAAGTGAATCCAAACAGCCGATCCTTCTGGTTACTCATTTCTCATCAATCCCCCTCTATGAATTTAAGAAGCCAAGAAAAAAAGGAACAGACGCAACTCGGACGATTGCGCTGTGCGGGTATGATGAAACCAGACCTAGAAACCTCAATGGGTTCCGTGTGAAAATAGAAACGGTAAAAAGAAAAAAGGTTCCCAACTCCTTGCTGTAGTCCCAGATGCTTTGATGATGATTATATTGTATGAAGTGTTGGAGAATGAAATGGCTATGTAGCATGGCCAGGTGATGATTACGATGTAGGAGATGGGGTATAATGCAGAGACATGCTGGGTATGCTCTTGTGATGATTTTGAAACATAGGAGATGAAACGCCGTCGAGTCGGTGTGTCATAAATCGTAATTATCGTTCCCATATGTGTGATGTGTTGTGAAAGTGTGGGTGATCGACATGTTTGTGTAGGTTTGTTTACTCGAGCATCTCCGAGTGGCGTCGAATTTCCTCATCGCTCAAGGCACTCATCCAGAGACAGCGCTCTGTAATACCCTCGATAGGATGGAACTTGTATCGGGTGCTGGCTTCCAACAGTCTGAGCAATGTCTTGACAACGGAGGCGGCGATACGGCACCGCTCGAAGTTGATCAGTGGAGGTGTGGTAGGAGAGCCAGCCATTTCGGATGGACGCTGAGCGTTGTAAAGAAGATCATGGGTGTAAATACCAACGAAGGGGATGCAGCCTTGGTCTGAGCCAGTCTCCATCTCGGCACGGAGGTTGTAGAAGTTGCGCATGGGAGTAACCAACTGCTCAAGATCTTGCAGTGTCTTCAGATCCTGAGGAGGAACATGTCGCCAGGTCTCGGTCAGGCGGGCAACCTCGTTGCTGGACAGAGCGATGGTAAGTTGTCCCAGGGTGGCAAAGTTACGGTATCGGCGGCAGTGCGTCGCGATGTGGATGAACTTGGTGAGACATCGAACTCTCTCTTCAAGACCCTGAGTAAGAACAATTTCGGAAATGGCCCATTTGACCATGATGTTGAAACGAGCGATGACTACCTCAACGCCATGAGCATCGGAGTTGCGGAGGAAGTCAACCCACGAGCGAGAATCACTATGAGCAGCGTCTTTCCAGTTCATGTCAATGAGCTCTTTCCAGTCGATTTCGTTGAGTGCGTCCTTCTCGATGAGAGTAAACTGCTGTGCAAGAATTTCCGAGTCAAAAGCCAGGATAAACGGCAGATGAGCTGAGTACTTGTTGCTTTCAATGGACTCAGGCTTGGCAGCTTGGCGATATCCATCAATTGTTGCTCGTTCCGCTACAACAACATAAGGGGCAGTTGGTGTCGTCTCGGGGGTTGGAGGGAGTGGCTTCTGTCCCCAGACCTGCTCCTCGTGTAATGAAGGTACATGGACGCAGGAAGTTGGTGACATCTCGAGAGCTTGTACCAGAGTCATAGGAGGTGAGGGAGGTTTGCGATTGGGAGGGGGCGCTGGGGATCCAAGAGGATGGGCAGGAAGCTTAACTCGAGGAACCACACTTTCACCAAAGTCAGACTCTTCGTATTCAACAGCATCGGCAGACATCTCAGATGAAAGATCACTGTCATCTTCAAGGAACGACTGATCTTCTTCGACTGATGGAGAGGTATCGCCCGGCTTGATACCCTCGATACTCTTTGTCTTCTCCACAAAATCGTATGAGGCGAACTGAGGGTCGCCCTCACCACCAACATATGGTAGCGTTTTATGTGGACGGGGTGTCGTTTCTTCGTCTGGACCTTCCAATACTGATATGTTGGTCCATGGGCGACCCTTGACTGAATCCCGCTCGAGAATTGGCACAGACGAGTAAGAGTTGTGGGAAGAACCAGTCAAGAACGACATTGCTTCAGTGACAGGCCGTTGAGGTGTGAGATGCTGGCCCTGCGACTCGATCATAGGTTCAGGCTCGCTATCCTCAGCATCGAACATGAAAGTCTCCCTGACCACAACCTGCTGATCATGGTGTTCATTTCTGTGCTCAACATCCAATAGATGTGTAGCAACACTGTCGCTAACCGCTCGACTCAATGGAGGAGGAGGACCGACAGCTGATTTGTGGGCTCTTCTCTCAGGAAATTTACCTTCGAGTTTGGCCAGTGCGGATTCAATGCCGCCGTCATCGTCATCATCAGGAATTTGTGCCAATTTCTGTGCCTCTTTTTCGAAAGAAGGGCGCATCGCTGGTTTTGACGAATGTGTACTAAACAAAGAAAGATCTCGTCTTGGTTTATCTGCAAGTTGTCCAACGGAAAAGGCTTCGCTCTTATGCTGTGTGTAATCGATGGAAACAACTTCACCAGTGCCGTAAGAACCGCGGGTATAAGAGCCTCGGCCGAAGGAACCGTGGCCAAACGAGTTCATACGGGGGCTCTGAATGAAGGAGCTACGAATTGACTCAGAGTATGTTGTCAGTGACCCAACGGAATGTGACCTTCTCAATGTGTTGACAGGGTCCAGCTCTCCAACGTTCGTAGCGGCTCGAAGATCTCCTCCTGGACGTCGTCGAAGAATTCGTAAGGGCTTTGGCATTGGCTCTTCAGACTCAGGATCTGCAACGGACGGGGCGGAAACCGTGGTGGCATCGAAGCTCTGGACGGCAGACCGACGAACGAGGGCATTGGTAGCTGAACTACGGCGACGCAGTAGAGAATTTAGAGATCGGTGTGTTTTACCCGACTTCAGACGACGATGGTTCTGTAGCGACACTGGGGGGTGGTTGCGTGAGCTTCGAGCTGTATGCGAGTACGATACGCGGTTACCATCTTCGGAGATGGGAGCGCTGGTAACAGGAGCGAGCGTTGCAAAGTCGGGAACGAATGGCGGCAGAGGATCCTCATCTAATGAAGGGCGCACAAGGTGTTGGTTGAGCAGGTATGAAGAACGTCTGGGGGTACCTGTGCTGTGACCGGCCGGAGGGGTAGATGGGGGTGTTGGGTCAGCACCAGTCAGCTTAAAGGCATCGGCAAATGCTTCAACAGAAGCATTGCTGGTAGGAATTCGATGTAGCAGAGATGGATCGAAGGGGGTCGTATCGTCCACGATCACGATAGATTTGCTGCCAGTAGTAATGGCCATGTCGCTAATAGGTCGATGCCTATAGTCATGGGGCAGCTGCTCAAAATCGTTCGGATCCATATAAACAGCAGCCGAGCATTGAATATCACGAGCAGGCGTCAGAGATGTGCTGGGGGACATCGGCGGTGGCAGTCCACGGCGGTTGGCCTCAGCGGCTGCCTCGTCCCGTACCGCCTTCTTAAAGTCTTCGACCACCTCCGCACCAAGCAAGTCGATTCTCACAGGCGGTCGAGGGCAACTAGGCCTTTGTCGGTTCTGGGGTACAACAGCTGTTCCAGGAATTCGATTTGTCGTGGCACCTCGGGGACCAATGTTGTTGATGCTAACAAAGCTTCCTTGAGTGGATGACGTTCCTTGTCCCCTAGTACTAAGGGCTCTTCGGACACTGCCCAGTAGTTTCTTCATGCCGTGACCAGACATAGCACTTCCGGGCGTTCTGTGCTTGATGAGGCTCTGGCTCTCCTGGCTGATGCTGGTCATTGGCAACAAGCCGTTGGAAAACTCTTGCATATCGATATCAACATATGCCTGGCCTGGAGGTAGTAAGTTTCCGCGAACAAGGCTACCCGCATAAGGAGCGGTCATCATGAACTCTTGATCCTTGAATGACAACTTGTCAGTGCTGTGCTCCCGTAGAGAATCAGTCAAACTGTTGTTGCGTTTGTGAGCACCTTGAGGTCGTACTCGCTTGCCAACAAGGGCGCGGGGGGTTGTTGCGACCGGCCCTGAATGAGGATTTGAAGTGGCTGTCACAGGATGAGCAGCCAGAGGGTTCGTCTGATGATTTTGGGCTGCGGGTTGGGCGGTAGGTTTGATCTTGGTGGGAAACGAACAAGAAACAATATCCATGCTGGCCATGCTGATCATGCTAACTGGTGATGCTTGTTGTCCCTCCATAGGATCTCTCGTAAGCTGTCCATCCGGTGTGCTGGGCCGAGGCTCTACTACGACTGAATCTCTGGCACGTCCCGCTCGAGAAATATCTGCGATGAAGCTAGTTCGCTCAGCGAGGCTCTTCCGGAGCGGTAATAAGCTCTCGATACGGGGTGTTTCGGCTCCATCCTGCTCCCAGAACGACGGGTCCAGACTGGCATCTCGGTGACCTGCAATACCACCAGGCGTAACGGGCACGCTGGAATCGAGAGTATCGTCAAAATCAGGGCTGTCCCAATAAAGTGCACAAACCCTTCGCCAACACTTCTTGAGCTCTCCCAGGATCTTAAGCTGAACTTTTCGAGCTCGTTTGCATTGTGAGAGTTCGTCCACAAAGTCGTTGAGGAGCTCGCAGAAAACAAGTCGGAGGTTATAATCCACAACGAAATCATCCATAAAGTAGTTGAGAATCCAGTGTCGAAGGGCAACGAAGGTGCGAACGCGTACCACCATTCCTGTTTCATCATCACGGGCCAGAGCCCACCGCAATCTCGCGATGAGCATACGGCAAAGATCCACGGGTTCGAGAAAGGCTCGGAAAGTTAGGAAGAAGTCCGAAATGAGTTCGTAGTCGAGGAAGCTTGGTGATGTGATTTCAGCAACGAGGCGTGGGGGCGTAGCAGCTACAACGGCACCGGTAGCCGCAGAATATTTCACTAATGTTCGGTCATCGCATGCTGGTTTGAAGGTGAGTTCGTCGAACATGGCGGGTTCAACTTTTGAGTTAGATCGCCAACTAGGGCGGACGGGTTTGGAGAACTGTGCACTTGAGGGGGTCTGAGTCAAGGCGGACATTGTTCGTGAGAGTCGTAACATCGGCACAACCATGGAATTCGGTCGTCTTGGAGATGCAATATCAGGATGAGAGCTGTTGAGCACACCCTGAGGTCGACTCAGCAGCGAAGCGCTGCTGGAGCGAAACTCCTCAGTGGGAGCGTACGAAGATCCACGAATCATTGGGGTGCCTCTTCCAGTAAAACGTGGCACACCAATACGCCAGGAAGGGATCGAAATGTCGAGAAGAGGGTCGTTTGAATCCAAATCTTCCATAGTCCGGGGCCGATACTCCTCCAACGGTTTAGATATAACGATTTTGAAGGCCCCCGGCTCCGAGTCCTTTGCAACGGCTACTTCGTGGACCGTGCTGTCGGAAAGGGCGCGTCTGTGCCTTACAGGCCGGAGCGGATATGAATCGTGCTCGAAATAGGTTCGGTTGTTGGTGTCATAAGGCGATGGTTCGGTCGGGGTCCACTGACTGACGTGAAGCTCGCTGGTCTCGTCTTGAACCTGCTTGTTTTGGTAGATTGCATCCAAGCCTGCAGTGCTGGGTGGCGTGATGGGAAAGACAAATTGAGGCTGAGGACATCGCTGGTACGCAGGGCGAACGGTCGGCCTAGAAAATGAGAGTCAGTGGTTTGTGGCACGCAGGTGATAATACGAGCAAGCGTCGTGTTTTGTGCCAGCCACGTTGCGATATCCCCAAGGCGACGTAAGATGAGGTCGCAACACAGAAGCCACTAAGACATCTCCCCACAAGGCGCGAGCAAAGACCGCAGAGTGAAGGGAGGGTAGTAGTGTGGCAGCGATTTCCCAAGGGAGACCCGGGTTGGCAGCAAGAAAACATGCGATGATTCAGATCTCAACCTACCTCAGATAGATGCGGCCATTGTTCCCCACGTTGGCGACAGTGAATTGACGTCCCTCTCGACCTGCTGATCCACCATCGGGAGCAATTTCCCATCGGGCCAGGCTGCCCTGGTTATCAGCGCTGGAATCTGAGTCCTTGAGACTTCGAGGCGTGTGCTTGGTTTGGTGAATTCGTCGCTCTGAGAGAGGAACCAGTGGTTTCGCGGCAGTGGTAGTACTCGTAGGCATGCGCGCGGCAGTGGTAGTGGACCTTACAGAAGGCCACTTTGTGGGCGTCGAGAAGCTGGGGCTGGTGTTTTCCCTTTTCCTAAGTGCAGTGACAATTGCTGTAGGGGCTGCGACAAGGCCTGACCCTGAACGAGACCTTGGCTGATGGGTTGTTTTGGTCGACGTCGGATCCTTGACAGTGGTTGCAGCTAGGGGCGCAGTGCTGAGATCAGATGCTGGGGGCAGCGGGTCTGCAGTCGAAGCCTCCGGGGCCTCCATGACCTCCATCTCCACGGCACGTCCTCTTGCAGGCGCGTTGCCTGTTCGTCAGGAGAGTGCAGAGCTGACGGTGCTCAAAGCGATAGAGGAGCTGTCAATCAAGGCATTGAGTTAGCAGCGAGTAATTGCGAGGTGGTAAATGCTGCCGCGCATATCGTGGTTCTGTAACTGACGGACCCTAGTGCGCGCGGGCTACAGTGGGGTACTAGGTAGGAGTGCCAGATGACAGAGAGGTAGAGAGAGAAGGAAAGGGATTCAAAAGAGACGGGGAGTCCGATACGAAAATGATGGGATACGGGATGAAGGAAAAGATGAAGGTAAAAAGTGTTGGCTTGGACCAAGCACCATTAGCAACGTTAGATTGCCTTGTTATGCTAGTTCAGCGTAGTCTAGGCAATTAATTAACCACCCAGACCAACCTGAGGCCTGGCGAGACGACAAGCATGGCTGAACCTGGTTGATTTTCCACCACGGACAATCTTGGGGTGTGGAGCTGATGTCATGATGAGAGAAAAGCAATTAATAAAAGCGACTTACATGATAAAGCCATAAAGTATAAGAGTAATTCGTTAGCAAAGTGTTGTTGTTGTTATTGGTGCTGTTGTTGACATTTGGGTTGGTTGCGTCGGGGATGCGTTCAGCAACTGAGTGATCGTCGGCAACGGGACAGAGACAAGACAGACATATGTAGACTGAGACAAGGACAGGAACAGAGGGGTCAAAGAAAAATAAATAAAAAAGAGTCACGCTGTATGCGAGAAAAAAAAACAGACGTGTAGTTTTCTCAGCAAAATAACGGCACGCGATACGACAATAGGATCCTGGCCAAGTCCTTTCGATCTGTCTCACACAGAAAAAGCAAAGAGAGGAAAAGAAAGAAGGGCACTTTCAGAAGCAATTGGGGGAGACTCTTTTTTTTTTCGAACCTCTCTCGACTCTCGAGGCCAGACCAAGAAGGACGCTTGCCCGCGGGACCGGGCTCTGGCTCTGGACTTGGGGCTTGTTTGCGGGTGAGAAGAAGAGGGTGTGTGGGTCAATTGTCAACCTAGCACTTAAGAATAGCACTTATCGATTCAGGTCGATTATGTAGCTGTACTTTGGTCTGCACCGGCTACGACTCAAGTGTCGTGGTTCCTGTACCTTGGGAGCTGGATCGTGTGTCCCAGGCCAACCCAGCAGAAGGGTCAATGGCCGGCTAGTTCCAGCTCTCTCAGCTTCCAGAGTCCTGTTCAGCAATTTGATTGGTGATGCCATTTACAGCTCGGCTTGACACGAACTGTTTGCCTCCCGTACTAAGAACGAGAAGGATGGAGTCATGAATAGGTCATGAACGAGTATTAGCAATCACCAATTCTTGTGTTTCCTTTCCACTCGCAACAGTCAAGTGCACACATACATACGCACAGAATGTATAAGATGAGGTAATTCATACACAAAAGTTCAAAGCCCATTACAGGGATAACCTTGGTATTGGTACTTTGAATTGAGGTCTCAATTCGTGCGTTAGAGGGAAACGATGTACTGAGTACCTGCAGCTGAACCCTCAACGGTTCCCAACTCGGCCCGTTCTCACATATCAAGGCATCCCTGCACCAATCAATCATTGGAGCAAAGTCAGGTACTCTCTACTTGCTCCTCCGCCATGCTTCGACGTTACATCCAACAGACTTCAGAAGAGAGAAAGAGGCGCACACTTTAGGTCAAGTCCCGGACGGGAGAGAGAGGAGAGAGTCTAGAATTCATGCCCAGTTTTGTCGATCTCTTGTGTAACTAACAGTAGGATTTCGATTTGGGTATCAATCAATTCTGATAGAGAAAAACACTCACTGCACACATCAAGTACCTACATACTGTGCAATAATTGATTGTTTCCGAGGCGGGGGGTCAAGATCCTGTCCTATCCTTAATCGTTCCAGAAAGAGAATCCCATGACCGACAATGCAGCGCAACTAATGCATCATGCATGATCCATCACGTTTTCCCATCTTGGCAGACGGTATCCTCATTTTTCTACCACTACCACAATTTTCTCTTACATCCTTTCTCTTACTTTACAGCATCACAATTCATATTTCAGATGTCACTCACAAACTAAAAACGCGAACCACCTTCCACGTGTTGACCTACAGTAGCAAAGTCAATGAGATACATGGCACCCACCAAAACAATCCACGTAGTATCAGCACCTTTTAGACTCAAAACCCGGGTCAAACTTTAAGACGTGATTCGACACCAGTGAGTCGGGTGCCGGGGAACCATCCGTGGCCTTTACCTGTCTCGGCAGTCTAACAGGTCCAGGGTAAGAACACAAAAATCCATGGCTCTGGTCAACCCTAGATAGACGGGCAGACGGGACACAGATACGAGAAATCTTGTATTATATTTGCATGTGCTTGCTTGTCCAAGGTTGGTGTGTGTATGTAAACAATCCTGCAGCCCTGTTCTGGTCATCCCCCGTAAGCCTCATCTTATTTGCGTGGGTTGCAATGATCAAGCCTCACATCTCTTAGTGACCTCTTTTCATGCTATGGCTAGTATTAAGAACAAGACAAGACCTGTACTGTGTTGGTCTAAAGTGATTCCCTTGCATAAGTGTATCAATCATCATATCATCAAACTGTACAGAGGCTGTGCGGCTTTCGGCCCCGAATCCAACAACTGATACGCGCCAGATCAGCACAAACTCCCACTCGCCATCATTACAAAGAACCCAATGACCTTTCCCTTGACTCACTAAAAACGCCTTTAGATGGAGAATTTATAGCGTGACGTTGGCCGGGATCCCCGCTGGAGGGGAAATGGTTGGGCTGCAAAGGGTATAACTGACTCGTTATGATGGATTCCTTCTCAAACTTCTTCTGTTGACCGCCTATCAGTTCAAGAAAGACTGCTCTTTGCCGCTGCCCCGGCCGAGTCAAGTCAAGCCAAACAAGATCAGATCTGGAAAGTAGTTCGTGACAGGCAAAAAAAAAAGGCCCGCGCCGATGAACCACCATCCACTCCAACGACACAAGCCCGTGCTTCCAGCCACTTTGTTTTTGATCTGGTACTTCGACGTTGCCCGCACAAAATTTAAACGTGGACGGATCCATTCTCGCGTGTTCTCTTTCATGGTTATCCCAGAAACTTCGCTAACGCGTTTTTTACACGCTTGAAGCGATGGGCACGTAATCAGCCTAGCTCATGATATCCATGTTCTCCACGGGTTACAAGCTGCCGTACTCCGTGCATGTAATCTACAAGACGATCAGAAGACGATCAAGGCGATCACGATGCCCAATGGTAATGTTACAGCGAGAGTAACGTTGAGCATCTTAGAGCAGTTACCCTTGTCGTTCCACAGGTATTGCTACAGATGCAAGCAATCAATCCAAGGCATGGATAGATGAGATGAATTGCTTTATCTTTTGTGATTCTGACATTGGCTTCGATGAGCCTACCCTGTATTAACTCGATGCACATATGATTCTGCTATGTATAGAGATATCTGAGTGTTGTGACCGGTATCATCTAGAGCCTCGAACCTTTAGCAACCAGCCATTGTATTGAATGTAGATAAACCGCATTTTGAAGACATCGTCCCAGCCATGGTCGTTTCTTTAAGTGCCATGACAACTCATCACACACAAAACCGCATGAAGTATCATGGAGAAGTCACAAATCGGATACGAGAACAAAACACTATCTGTAGTACAAGGGTTCTTATTGAGAATTTGAGACTCTATTGCATACCCAAGGACCAATCTACATCCTTAATTCCTGAATCTTGCCAACAACCAACTCTACAAATGCCTCAATGACCTGCCCATTAGGGTCTCTCTTGGACTCAAAGATACAATCCAAAATTGTCTTGATGCCAACTCCAACGCTGTCCGATCCTGTTTGTCGGCCGATTTCGTTGACTGCCGCATTAGGATCGTGTTCAAATTCGGGCGACTCCTGCAGGACTGCTGCCAGCTCACGCAGGTTGGATACGCCAGGAACAGCAACCTTCTTCGCGAAATCGTTATCAATCTCAAGCATCTTCAGCACCGAAGCCTTGGAGGTGGTGACGAAAACTAAGAGACGGTGGCCCTTGGGAGGTCGGGAGACGATCAGAGTTGTCAGTGCTTCCAACATGGTGTTGGAGAAACGAGGTCCGATAGGGTTCCATCCGATGAGACGTTCAAAGTCGTCCAGAATTAGAATACTGGCAGGTGACTTGTACGCATCTGTAAAGGCCTTGTGGACATAGTCCTTCTTGGCAAAGTCATCGCGGTATCCGACCAGGTCTGAGGGTGTAACCATCTTGACAAAGGGGAATCCTGATTGCATAGCGATGTGCGCAGCCAAAGCTGTCTTGCCGGATCCCTGAGGACCGTGGAAAAGAACTGATGTGCTGAACTTGTTCGGGTCCTCCTTGACCATGCCCACAACACGCATCATTTGCTGAATGTTCATGTCAATATGGGGCGCATAAGGATAGATACCCAAGCGAATGGCCTCCATCAACTCAGCTTCCGAGACACCATAAGCAGGTCGCACCTCGGTGAGAGCTACCATAAAATCCTCACGCTTCACGTTCATGCTGGCAACATCCTGCTTCACGGCAGCAAGCTGACCAACTTCAGTGTGTCGCGAGAACGCACAGGATGCAGCTGCCTTGACCAGACCGCTGATCTCGGCACCTGAAAAGTTCTTGGTCATGCCAGCCAATTCATCCAGATCAATGCTGGAGTCCAATAGTCCGTTGGCGGCCATCTTGGCAGTGTGAATCTTGAGAATATCGAGTCGGCCCGCCTCATCAGGAAGCGAGATCTCAAGATGTACCTCAAGACGACCGGGTCGCAGCAAGGCATCATCGATCATGTCCTTTCGGTTGGTCATTCCGATCAGAAGAATGTTGTTGAGCTGGTCCACACCATCCAGCTTGGCGAGAAGCTGGTTCACCACACTGTCACCAACACCAGTACCTCCACCAGATCCGGAGCCACGCTGCTTACAGACAGCATCAAGCTCGTCAAAGATGATAATGTGAAGACTACTCTCATCTCCCTTCTCCTTGTACTCTTTCTCTGCGTCGGCGAACAACTTTCGGATGTTCTCCTCAGACTGACCAACATACTTGTTGAGAACCTCAGGTCCGTTGATGACTTTGGGTGGGTTGGCGTTCAACATTTTACCAATCTGTCGGGCAATCAACGTCTTTCCAGTACCTGGAGGACCGTACAGCAGCAATCCCTTGACGTGAGTAATACCCATCTTGGCGATTAAACCAGGAGGGAAGATACGAGATGCAAACGCACGACGGAAAATAGTAGCGAACTCATCATCCAGACCTCCAATGCCCATATCCTCGAACTTAAAGTCCGGAGCGAGGATGGCGTTGGAGTTGGGCTTGTGCATTGAAGGCTTGAGGTTGAAGTCACCCTTTGCATCACGGTGGAAAACAACTTGACTCTGAGTTGTTAGGATACCCCTAGCATGGGGTTCTCGCTGGGCCTTCTTGGAGGAGTCGTCTGAAGTCATAGCCAGATCTGTCAAAGAGACTGTCTTGACGACGATAAGGAGAGGAATATTTCGGTGGTCCATAAGGATGCGCTGACCAGGGGAAAGCACCTGGTTCTGATATGTTTCGATAAACATCTTGGACAGCTCGTCCTCGTCATATGGAACGTCTGTCTTTTTGTTGGGAGAAGCGAAGCCGATTTCCAGGTTGACTGAGCCCAGGTACGCCTTGCCTCCGGCCGCAAAAGGGTCGTAGATCTCTCCTTGGAACACATCTCGCATAGTGATACCGGCCCATGATCGCTGGGGGTCTGACAAGCTGATGCAGCCCTGGGGGAACCCGGGGACAGGCTTTGCGGTGACAACGTATTCGCCCATGGGCTGGCCTGCTTGGAGGAGAATATAAAGATCGGATCCATCGCGGTTGGGAGGGAAGTCATCGGGAGAAACAGCGCAGCTGGTGAGACATTAGTAGGGCTTCAATGGTACGGGAATACGAATACATACAGGTTGCCGTAGATCATTCTTGACTGAAGGGACTTGTCTGTAACCTTCTCGACTCGCAGGCTAACTTGGCGTCCGCCGGGTCGCGAGGGCTTCTCTGCATAGCCACTGCCACCACCGCCGCCTGGATAACTTTGGTAGTTCTGAGGAGGCTGCTGCTGCTGTCGAGGGTCGTTATATCGAGGGCCACCGTAGCCTTGCTGTTGCTGAGGTGGAGGAGGCTGTTGGCCTCGAGAGCCACCCATGAATCCGCCGAAAGGTGTTCTAGACATTTTGGCGACGTGTATATGAGGTTGTAAAGTCCAAGTTCGGTGGATGAACCTGGGTTGGTCGCTTTATAAGGATCGGTAAGTACAAGCGTCGTTCTTTGTGATGGTTATGGCATGGAGCTGCGACAGGTACCCAAAGTCTATGCTGACACTGTAGGTGTAGCAGCATTGAATCAGGTAGCTGCAAGCCAATCAGATATGTGTAAATCAGCACAAGCCCCACAATATACCCAATTCGGCAGACTCTCAGGACAACTTGACAACAGTGTGTTCTACAGTCGAGAGCTTTAGACGCCCATTAAGAACAGATTGAGCTATACAGCTTATGAGTCATGCATGGGATGTGGTAGGATTACGATGAAGCCTATGGGAGTTTCTAGTTATTACTCTACCAATCTTTCTACCAACTTACCTTATGATTAGGTGGACATGGAGAACTTGAGTGGGAAGCTGACGACTGGAGGGGCAATGCGCATTCATTATCCAGGGGCTTAGTTAGCGCCTATGTCATCTTTCGGCCCCGCATTCCGGCGACGGAGAGCTTTCGTGCAAAGCAATGTTTTAATTCATCATACACATCAATTTTCAAGATGCCGCTGTAAGTATAGCAGACCAACAATCCTGGCGCATTAATTTAACGCGCGATAGTCATCTCCTAGGCAAGAAGTCGTGGAACGTCTACAATGCCGACAACGTCGCCCGCGTTCGTCGCGATGAGGCTGCCGCGAAGGCCGCCGAAGAAGGGGAAGAGCAGCGCATGCAGGAGATTGATGCGCAACGTCGATTGGCCATTCTACGCGGCGAAGAGCCTCCTCCTATCGAAGAACCCGAATCAACCAAGCCGAACGAGACATCCATTGGTGATCGCGATGCTTCACATAGGGGACCGCGACGAAAGCGAAAGCGACCAGATGAGGATGACACCGACTTCGAAATGCGAATAGCAAGAGAGAATGAAAACACAGCTCTCGTGAAATCCGAGCCTGAGCGCAAGAGTACAAGCTCTGCGCCTATTGTGGACCATAATGGACATATCGATTTGCTCGGCGATGAGAAGTCAAGGGCGCACGCAGAAAAGAATGAAGAGGCCGAGAAGGAAGCCAAGAAAAAGAAGCAGAGCTATGAAGACCAGTTTATGATGCGTCTCTCCAATGCCGCAGGGAAGGATGGTGTTCTACGACCATGGTACTCGCAAGCCGATGCTGCGGCCCCTGATGCTTCGTCGAAGGATGTATGGGGAAATCAGGACCCGAACCGTAGAGATCGCGATGCCAAACGAGTGGCGTCCAACGATCCTCTTGCCATGATGAAGCAAGGAGCTTCCAAGGTTCGTGAGCTTAAACAAGACAGAAAGCGCTTCCAAGAGGAAAGAGAACAGGAGTTAAAGAATCTGCGCCGCGAGGAGCGACATCGCGAAAAGAAACGGCGACGACACGAAGGTAGGGACAAAAGTAGAGATCGACATAGAAGCAGGGACCGTAGTCGTGATCGAGAGAGATCATCAGATCGTCATGAGCGAAGACAACGGTCTAAAGAGCGAGGGCATGATCGTGATCGACAACATGATTCACGGAGTCGAAGACATGAGCGTCATGACAGAGAAGGGTCTCGGCATGAGAGAAGGCGTCACGACGATGATGAGCCACGAAGAGAGAGGAGCAGGCAAGATAAAGAACACCATGAGAAACAAGACCTGCGGTCTGGAGAAAGAGGAGATAAAGAGCGACGACGAAGTCGTCATGAACTACGATAGCGATCGACATGATACCCGGCTACTTTTTATACTATGCTCCATGAAGCAGTTTGAACCAAGATTCTCTTGAGTAACCATCAATGTAGATATGGATAATGATGGCATACATAAAAGAGCGTACCAAAAGATTATTGTTAAAGACGACCAAAGACAAGTATATGATCACCTACTATTATCTTCATACTGTTGCACTTCTAGGGTTACTGTTAGACTCATATATCTTTTCAGATTGACTGTGAGACGTATGAAACATGATCACCTACGTGACTTCTACGGTAGTCTTGGAGCCTTTCTTCTCAAATCACAGGGTATATCGCATTCAAACTATCAAACATCCTACCCAAGCTATTAATCTCCCACCTCCAATAAACAAAAAACAACACATAGCAAGATTATTTCTCGACCCACGGCAGTCTAATCTCAACGGGCTGCATATTAGCCTCAACCAAATCAGCAACCTTCTTGGCCTCTGATCCCTTCAACCCCTTCAAAGCCTCGAAAATTCTCTCATATGTCGCCTCACTCAAACCCTCCTTTCGATCACAGTAGACATCCAATCCCTCCTTGCTAAACACCGTAGGCGCAAACCAGGTAACCGCCCAGCGCTCCTTGACGCCCTCGGCAGTGACGACCTCGCCCCAGCCGAGAATCTCCCAGTGGGAGTGAACAAGGGTCAACCATCCCTTGCCGCGCCAATCCCAGCCGATGGAGGACGCTTGCGTGTCGACGCCCTCGACGGTCTTGAGGGTGCCGTCCTTGTTCAAGGGCTCGTACTCGACCAGGTCGTCCATGCGGGGGCGGCCGTCTGCTGTCCCCGGGAGCATCTTGTATGAGATGCGGACGTTACGGGCGTCGCGCCACATGGAAAGCGTAGAGTGCGTGACGGTCCATGTTGTCGTGATCCAGTCCAGAGTGGGGGGATCTACGGGAGGAGATTTCTTGGTGGATGGGCAGTATTTGGTCGGAGTGTTGAGTTTGATGGGTGGTAGTTCCGCCATTGTGATGATGTCGGTGACTTTGGTTGGGCTTCAATGGGTATCTCTCAAGTGCAGGTATAGATCTCAAGTTCACAATAACAAAACTTGACGAGTGTGAAGTAAAATGTTGAGATCAAGAGAGTAAAGTCAACTGAGAAAGAAGAGGAGAGAGAGAAAAAAAAAGCAAGGAAACTTCACATGAAAATTCAAGCCTTGACAATAAAGGGCCCTGTCTGGTACTACTTAATTTTATCCCGCCCGAGGAATGAAACACGCCAGGCCTCAGAAGCCGCAGATCCGTCACGCAAACTTTAGGCAAAGATTCGTGTCATTCGCTGGTCTTCGTCTAATGCTCCGAATGCTCCTTGTACTGCATAAACTACCCGGGGCTATTTTATGTTTTGACCGATACCCTTGATATCGGTCTGATGTCACTGATATTCCGTCGGCATTGAATACCAGTGACCAGAGTTAAAGCATTAAGGTTTCGTAATGATAAAGTATCGAGGCATATTCTATTAACGGAACAATAAACTTTGGACATTTCCTCGGAACCAGAGACTCTTTAATTGTGCTGCTGAGCATAAAATGAAACCCATGTCGTTTTCTGTAATCCTTGCTGCTCTTCAATTACCGTTTCTTGGCTCTTATAACGATTACGAGGTTCAGCCACAATGGATGCCCAACCGCCACAACTCCACTAATCTCGACCCCAGATTCCATTTACGCTGGACAGCCTCAGTCATTCTTTTCATCCCATCACGGTTTCATCCAACTTCATCTCATCCACTTCAAACGTCGCGCTTAACAAACCGTCACAAATTCTGAATCATTATAAACAGCCACTTCTATCGAGTACATTCAGTCTCACTAACCCGCGATGGACCCCTCAGATAACGACGTCGAAGGTGTCGACGAAGCCCTCATGGCTCAGATGGGCTTCTCATCCTTTGGCGCTGCTTCACCACCCTCAAAGCGTCGTCGCTATAACCCAAACGCAGACGCATCGCTTCCCTCAAAGTCTTCCGCGACTGGCGCAAACTCCACAGCCTTGGGCACTGGTTCCAACACTGATGAGATCGCCCTTGATGATGATGATGACAACGAGGACAAAAAGGAGGATGAATCTGGACAGCAAGCCTCAGAACAAGTGCGCCCGGCTAGTCTCCCTCAACGGCCTGCTCCGGCAGCTGCGCCACGTCAGGGTCAACATTCGGTGCCACATGAGCGCAGAGATACTTGGTACATTGGGTACTACGACAGCCTGTCTAATGTGAATCCCTGGGAGAGGATTGAAAAGGCCCGCGGCTTGACAACACGGGGAACTTGGGCCAGCCTGGAAAAGGCCAATGCTGCGACGACAGCTGATGCACCAGCTTGAGATATCAAAACTGGAACATACAGCGACGAGGGAAGAGGGAGACGAATGGAGCATATCAATTGAATCAACAGCTCAGTCAAGGCACCCCACGTGGTGCTTTAGAGCACAACCACAGTACCTTCAACTTGATGTTTGATCAACAAGATGGATGGCTCTTGATATATGATATGATATCACGTGTTCGATCACGTGATATCGAAACAAACAGGGATCCTTCAACCTCACAACGCACTACGGCGACGGCACTGCGACTCATTACGACAACATACCTCGAATCACATGTGCTCCCTCACTCAGACTGGTTCATAAATAGCCTGGAGGGGTGTGGGAAGCGAATCAATCACATCTACGGGGGGGTTATCACATTAGTTACGGGGACACGCCGTCTGTCAAAGAGGGGAAAAGAGATGTTGCTTGCTATGAGAACTGGTAGACTCCATACTCCGGTCGAGATACCCACAAAGAAACCTTCTTACAGACCCTTGCCTTGCCCAATACGGCTCCATCAACTCTCCAGCTCCCAGTGTTACCCAATGGAGCAGTTTTCACCTCGCTGCCTCCCCTGATTAGGGCAAGCGTCCCAAATACACACTGCTTTGCAAACCCGCTACTGTTTTCCGAACCGTCATCGTCTTTGTAGTGGTTCCCAGGGTATATCACTCAATACACACCCCTCAACGAACCCGACAAGTTGGTCGACTTTGCAATCCTCGGCTGCTCCCGCGTCACCCATACTCCAGAGACGTTGCCAACCCTGCTGCCCATGCAGCAATCGGTGCCGACACATCATGTTTTGCAGCCAACTTGCTGACGCTATCTCATAACACCCCCATAGACGCTTGGGAGGAGGTGTACTTTTAACAATCGCCCCTAAATCGTTCAGTTCATCCAATCATAAGCCGTAAGTCGTGAAACAGCCGCCCATTCTCGCACTCTCTGCGTGTTTCCCCCACACTGGCTCCAATGGCCACGAGGTTGGCGTTCCTGGCTAGAAGCCCCCCGCATACATGCCCTGCTGCTTTTAACAAACGTAGCAAGACATCTCGCGCCAAGCGGCTCAATTTGCCGCGCTTAGTGCCCCTGATTCCAACGTCACCTCACGTTCCCCTTGCATGAACGAGTAATGAACTACTCGTTCATGCACATTGAACATGTGGGTGTCGTGGAATGTTCGTAATATTAAATAGTAAAACAAATCTCAATTGAGATGTCAGAAATCGGATCGCCACGCGTTTCGGCACTCTCTGCGGAAATGTGTGTTTTATGTGCGAAACTTTGGTGAGTTAATCGCGAATGAAACGTTGCTCGCTGAATGAAATTTTTGTCGTGAAAGTCGAGATGCCGCTCCAAAGAAAGTGAAATCTAGAAGAATCTAGTTCTCAGGAGATGGGTATCGGGCGCGAGCCTTGCTGTACTCCTTGCCATGCTTGCGAGAAGCCTTGGTCTTAAGCGAGCTGTGAAAATTGGTTAGCCTCCAGGTCACAAATCTGCAAGTGGTGCATTTCCAACTCTTTGCTGTAAAAGAGCTGTGCTTGTATTTGTAACAAAGGCACGAAAATGCACTGGTCAAGTTCTGACTTACCTGACTTTCTTTTGTGTCCATTCAAGGTCGCTGCGGACCTCATGAGCATCGCGCATACCCTCCTGGAAGCGCTCTCGCGTCTTCGCAAGACGAGCCTGCGCCTTCTTCTGCAGCTCCATGAGTTCTCGGTGCTTGGCGTTCATCTTTCCGGATCTGTTCAGTAGTCAGTACGGCGTCAATGGAATCCCGTAGACCATTTAAGGCGAGCTAGTGTATTCCGCATGCAGCTCCTGATAACTAAACAAGGATTTGCCGTGGGATTGATGGTGGGATAGATCCACTTACGTCTGAGCTTGCATGGCCATGCTGCGGTCAAGAGGGATTGGGTCGAAGGAGTTGGCAAAGCGGTCCTGCATGTACTCCTGGAAGTCCACGCCGCTAGCAGAGCGAGTGCTTTCATACTCGCCGTATGCGCCAGTGTAGCCGGACGAGGTAGCCGAGTACCCACCATTGCTGTAAGAGGGGATGCCCGAGGCGGAGCTAACCGAGTCATCACATTCCGGAGGCGAGACAGAATATTGACTGTAGGTGGGGTATTGCGAGCCCTTGGAGGGGACGGGAAGAGGCATGGAGTAGCCCACAGAAGTGTAATGAGAAGACATGATGATGATTGAGGATAGAATAAGATGTGATTGTGTCAATTGATTGTTTTGAGAAGTGATCTGGGTGGTGGCTCAATGTTGAGTTGATTGTGAAGAAGTGAAGCGCAGTTGAGGTAGAAGGGTTGTGTATCAAGACAACAAGTCAAGGGGACTGTGTATGTGAACCGGGCAAGTTGGGACTTTGGCTTGAAAGTAGATTGAAGAGTGATGAGAAAGGAAGAAGAAGAATAAACCTTCAACTCGATCAACTCTCGCCCTTTTATACTTTTCCAGAGACCCTCAACAGCCAGACCGGAACAACTTGAGGATAACTCATCCTGACACCATTCGTCAACAGACGATGAGCAACCCCGCTCATGAGGGCGTGCAATAGGATGTTACAGGATAATGGCATGGTTGAGAGGTGATCGAGGGGCTAGATGAGACGATCACGACAAGATGCAGAGGTGTGGGCCATCACGGACAGCAACGACAAGGTCGTGAAGGTAACAAACCTTCAAAGCTAGGACTACTAGGAGGGCGACTAGGGAGGCTAGGAGCGGCAGAGGAGTCTTGGAAGGGTCATGATATGGTACAGAGACTTATCCGAGGTGAATGGCCGTTTGACAACTGGGCCAACGAAAGAGAAGGGTAAGGAAACATGGTCGAGACAGGGCTTTACGGGGAGGGTGAAGTTAGAGAAAGGAAAGCGGTTGAATATGATAAAAAGTGTAAGAAATTAAAAGGAAAGTGTGTGGCTTCAACATGCTTCGGGGTATCTGCTTTAGCAATGCAGTGACGTTGAAATTGTAAACGTTTTAAGCTACGCCGTTGGTTGGGTGTAACAAGGCCAGCCCAGGATGAGCAAGGGCATGTGCATATGCCGAAAGCAAAGACCGCAATCAAAGATGTAAGATGTAACAACTAAGAAACTGGAAAAATGGAGACCGCCTTGAGGTCAAACCGACATCTACCGGATAGGTTTAGGAGTAAGACTGGGATATTGCTCGAAAAGGCAACAGCTGTGTGTTAAAGACACCGGACAGGTACATGACGATGGCATGTGTGGGCAGTTAACGGAAAGGGAAAATGCGTCTGTGTGCTGGAGCGGAGACCGACAAAACACCCGACGTAAAAGGGAACGACCTAGACCGTATGGTATACCAGTAGAAAGGCACAAGAAAGGTAAGATGCTGCTAAGATGCCATGCATATCCGGGTCCATCAATGGACACAAGTGGCTGCACTAGCCCTTGGACCCAAGTATTGAGAAGGGATAAGAGCCATGTATAGAACTTGTATGGGGGCAAAAAAAAAAGATCGGTGCGTTTTCCCACCGATATTTGCTTGACGGGCTTGTTTAAACCCGGCGTGTTGGTCGTCTGAGCGTAGAGGTACAATAAGTCGGTAGTTGGGCAGCGGAAGACGCAAGTCGAGGCCAGGTATGGATTGGGTTCGTGACCGAGTGACGTGAGGGACCTGGTCGGCGTAAACTAGGCTGGCTCGCTGCTTTTTGGCGATAACTAGTACATACAGTACTGTAGCGTGCTGAAAGCAGGTAGATGGATCGTGGTGAGAATGAGCCAAACGGACAACGCAATGGATGATGGGACTGACGCTGACTGGCTGAGTGTTAGGCTAGATGGACCTAGGTAAGTTGAGTAGACACCAATGCCCACACCCTCACAATACATATCTGTACCATATAGAACACATCTGAATCGGCCGGCTTCCGGTACCCTTTGGAGTAGCGGGTAATATTGGTGGTGGGCGCTGAAAGAAAAAAGACATTGGTTGCCTCACCGTGTAGATGGACATCCGTGAGAGATCACCAACCGCCCACAAGACTCTTGGCATTCCACCGCTATATCAGAATTCAGCTCTCCAAGCAACAATGGACTGAACAGAGACGTTACGGACACCGGACAATGCAAATTCCCTGATTGTATCCGCTGTGTAATTTTGGCATGCACTCGAACTGCGCGTCTTGTACCCTGTTACAGGGGAACAGGCAGCACCGTGGATGGAGACGATATGGAGCGGAGAGTCGCAAACAAGCGCGCTGACGCTAAGGAAAGCCAAAAAGACGAAGTTGATGGAAAAGCAGCGTTGGATTTCCACGTTGAAGCCCTGAACCAAGCGCAAAGTTGCCCACACCCCCCTATCTAGTTGTATTTTCCCTCATGGTTCGGCGTTTTTACCAGAAAAGCTCGGCCATGTAGAGAAGAGGAGAGGAGGCGATGACCTGCGATGGTCAAGATAGACACCATGCAATGGACTAGGCGAGGATTGGTCCACGAGAAACAGTTACAGGGTGTGGGTTGAGAAGCGAACGCAAGGCGGCGGGTCGGGTAGAGCTGCAGCAAGTCGGGCAATTTCTGGTATTGTGCCTCTCTGTAATTATACAAAGAGAGTACAGTAAGGAGTTGATGCGTTGTCAAGATAATTACCAGACGTTGCTGTGACGGTGGGATGGATTAATGGATTGACAGACATTTGACAAGGGACGGTACTGAATTCCAGGGACCCGATCGAGGGGTCAGGGTAGTGGTGGATGTCAATTAATGGAGGACCGGGGTCTTTCTCGCGCCTGCCCTGCCTCCTGCCCTGTTTGAGGGAGGTGCTTCCTGGAAATGGGTGTGCCGTTTTGCTGGCAGGAGCAATCTATACGTAGTGGAAGCCTTCAGAGAACCTTTAGCTAAGGCGGAATTGAAGATTGAAGGTGGTGGATGGTGGGGGAAGGTACCTATGAGCAAGTATCTCTCTGCTGATGACAGAATGAGCAGGCATTCCGTCCATCCATCCATCTGTCACCATTTTGGGCTTGACTTGCTTTTTCCTTCTGGCTACTGCTACTCCAATATGTTCCACGTGCCTTGTAAAATTTTCAATTAAGCAGAGCCTCATTGATCTTTTCTCTCATTGTTTGACATGACTTTGCTCAACAATTGATGCAATTGTTGGACTTTGTACAACTGCGAACCCATTGTTCAAAACACAACTCCAAGGATCCACTATCACGACTACAACACGACCTTCAACATGCTTCATATCTGAGTTTTGTTGTTTCTGTCCTTCTCGCCTCTGTGTGTACTGAGTATCTTCTACTCCAATCTTGGAAAAGACCGGTCAAGTCTCCATGTTCTAATTGGACAATGCTCGGGCAAATATCATGATTGCATCCAGTGCAATTGCAATGGTTCCTTTTATCTTGCTCTACTCTTACTCGCCCCTCCCCCGCTCTCTCACTAACAACCAGTCACCACAAGGCAACAAGGCAAGATCCACCATCCACCACCTCAATTAAGTTGGTGAGCAAAGACCTGACTGATTTAGGACTTCTGTGACAAGGTACATGCTTGGAGTTTTGTCCAAGCTGTATCTCTTAGCTCCAGACCAGTGGATAGAAGAGAAGGACTCCATTACCGACTTTTCTTACACTTATGAACTGTGATAAAGTTTATCGACATGTTCCGAGTGTCAGCAACCAACACTAAAACCATCGGATATCCCATTGTGTCCCCTAGTCTCTGTTGAAAACGAGACCTTGACAGCTTGCGATGCTGGATAACTATCTAGCACGCCGGGTTGACGTCTCCGGATGTCTCATGATAGCCTATAACATAAGACATGCGAGCAGCCACTGTAGCACTTGCTGTCAACATATTGAAGCCATGTTATCATTGGGCAAATATCAGGAAGCTATCTGCTCCCTACAATGGACCCGAGCGCTGCAAAAATCGACATCGGTTGCGCAGGGTTTGAGCTCCACGGTATGCTCGTCTGCCCGACTGACATCTAGTAATGGAGACGATGCCCAGTTTCTGTGCAGCTTCAAGGCTGCAACTCAACGGTGGCAGTTCAGGAGTCTGCAGCAGCGGCGCCTCCTGTCTTTATCCATACTCACGGTACTTGAAGCCACCGTGACACGTCCTCCAACGGTTCCTGTGGCCACCCGTCTTGACAATATGAAGCCATCACTAAGCTCTCAGAAGCTGTCACGGCTCATACACACCAGATGCGGGCTGCTGCTTTCATCGCGAAACACAGGGACTCGCTCCTGTCTCACCATTACTGCGTCCCCGGACTTGGAATACCTTTGCGCTACGGCCGATAATCATCGGTACCAACGAGCATCATCCCAGTTCCAGCACCTCGCGATCTCATTAGCTGTGTATCGCTTCTAGTCATCGCGTCTTGATACTCTTTCGATGGTGAGTCCTACCACCAAGCTCGGGAGCGCATAGCCCAGGTGGCATGACTTGCGAGCCCTGTACTGGAACCTGTACGTCAGATCGAGCCCAAGCTGCTGTGCTTTGATGACTTGCTTTCCCGGAATCCACTGAAGCCGTCTGATCTGCCCGCCTTAACTGATCGATTTGAGGTAATGGCCACGAGATGAACCTGTAGACGATGACTGGAGCCGAATACTGATGCGAGATTCGTCGAGATTGGGAAGAATCGAAGCACGGGTGGCTCGTTCCTCCACAAGGAGCCGAGTGCTTTTGTCCTGCAGTGCATCGCATTGCATTTGCATTGCATGGCAGGGCGGGTGTTGTTTCTATGTACTTTAACAACGCATCCACAATCTCCACTTAGGGAAGCCATTGACAGTTGATCATGTCACTAACTCGGTGTATTCTCTGTCTGGAATTATTCGGCAGAAAGTAAACAAATTACAAAGAGAGGAACTTTATTGCAACATCGATGTCCAAGCGTATCTGTACATGTCCTGAGATATTATAAATCTACACGCCTCCCCTGTTTTGATACCCTCCATCACGCACGGACAACTCAGCGCCGTTGTGTGCGGCAAGGCGTGGCCCAGGCACACGGAGGGGGAGATGCAACTCTGTACAGGGGGGTTTGATGATGGGGCACCATCTCATAGGACGATAGTTTTAGAGAGAGAAGCAAGCTAGATGGATTTTTACGCTCATTACAAAAGATGGTGTGAAGGGTATGTGACGGACGTGAGGCTTTGCTGCCGGAGGAATTGATATCCAATCTACCCACTCTCAACTACAAGCATCTATCTATCTACACATACCCAGCTACATAGGAATGTAGTATTTGGTCAATGCAGTGGGGTTTGGCTAAAGAAATCACTCAAAATCATCTCGCATCTTGCCTGATAATTCGTGACGTAGGCAACCATCTTCTAAGCAGAACTCGCCCCCTGCCAGCATTGAGAGAGTCTTCCATGCTCCCGCTTTCTCCCTCCCCCCGCCGTCATGATCAATGTCGTGTAAGTCAACCTTCAACGACCGGACATAACCGAGAGACAAAATCCCATGCCCAGGGTAATTCTTCCGAAATGCCAAAAAAATGAAACCTTTTTTTAACATTCCTGTGTAACTCTCCTGATCCCGGATGATTGGCATCCCGAACCGTCTTGTCCATCCTGTTGAGTCTTGGACGCGGTGGAACATACTCCCAGTCTAGGCGGTTTTAACTATCACCGGAATTCTTTGCTTAGATACCTCGTGGTACCGACGCATCAGTCTGACCGTTGAGCAGGGAGAGAGGGAGAAGAAATACGAAATGTCGTACGGCGTTCGTACAACAGACGTCAAATGTGGCGGAACCAGGCTGTTCATCACAGGATAGGTCATGATGTCTGACTTGCTTGCAGAAAAAAAAAGGAGATGCGTTTCGTCTCATTATTCAAACAAGATACCTATGTAGTTCCCGTTTGGTCTACTTGTACCCAAGATATCACACCTGGCCATGCCCGTTCCGTTCCCGCCCCTTCTATTTCAAAGGTTTCCCACCGTTGTCCCAAGGAATACATGTATATATATATTCTCCCGATGTAACACAACATACAAGCCCAAAACCAAGGTTCGCGGCCCCGTGCCCAAAAGGGACAACAATGATGAATACTTTTGTGTATGGGGGATTGGCTTCCCCTTTCTCTCCCGCGCATCATACCCATCTCGCAAGCTTAGCTCAAAAAGTACAAGAAAAAAACAGAGTTCCCGAAAGACCTATGTAAACTCCACCTCTAGCAGACACATGCTCGGATGATCGACGTTTCCACAAAGAAGAAGGAGTAAGAAACAAAAAGCGAATGGGGAAACGAGGGGGGCAAGAGTAGGGTATATACATATGCCCCTGATGCATGCACAATGTCAGGCTCATGCGTTCCATGTACGCGTTTGCTCAGTCTCATATGCGCCGTCATCTGATAAGAGGAAGAGCAGCTTGTCTATGCCCATAAGATGCTGCTGCGTCCTCTCCTACATGGCAGTCCATAGTCTATGAGAAGACCTTGAGGAATCCCCAGATACTAATACCACTAAGGACGGGGATCGTAAGGTTGTCATCCCAGCCGAAGATGTCCACGACTTCGCTGGCAGAAGCCATGAAGCCGGACACGATGCTCATAACGCCCAGGGCGACTGCGCCAGAAATGGTGGTCTGCTCCTGTGAAACTCCAACAGCTTCGCAGATGGTCTTGGGCAGCGAAAGAATACCCTTGAACATGAAGTTCTCGTCGCCAGGGAAAGGGCCCATGGTGGGCACGAGCCAGCCGTAGAAGAAGTACGATGTACCAACGCCAACGAGGAACGCAGCGGTAGAGCCAGCAAGAGACTTGCCCTTGCGAAGGCGAGGTGTGTATCGGCCCCAAAGTCGACCAAAGGTGCTAGCGGCAGTGTCGCACCAACTGAGCAGGAGAACGCTCATGATGCCAATATCCTTGGGGAATCCGTAGAGCACAATCCAGGCACCCAAAAGGTAGAAGATGACGCCGTTCCAGCCGGAGTACTCGCTCTCGCGCATCAGAGCACCGAGGGCCTTGACGTAAAAGCGATTGAAAGAAGCATACCGGTGTCGGAGCCAGTCGACCGTCGTGATAGGAATGAGTGCTGACATGAGCCATGGAGTCACCGAGGTTGTCTGAGTGCCGGTCACGTAAAGCCAGATGACGAAGAACCCAATCGACACGTGCAGCACCTTGCGGGGTACCTCATGCTTGTGCACAAACGTTCTCCAGTGTCGGTGGATGGGAATCAAACCGAGTGGACTGGGACTACGGCTGAAGTCGCGCCAGGACCATCCTATTGGTGTTGTAGGTTGAGGAGGCGCAAGGTGACCGTTTGATGTGGAAGCCTTTCCATTACCATTGCCGTTGAGGGCGCCATTTGATGTATCTTCTTCCGGAATGGCATCCTTGGATATCTTGCCCGCCTTTGCAGCAGTGCTTGTGCGCTTTGTCAAGCGCGTCACGGCGTTTGGATCGATCGGTGAGCGGCTGCGGGTTCGGGCCCGTCGAAACTCGGGGGGCTCGGGCAGATCCTCATCTGGATCTTCTTCAAGGGGTTGAGGCGTGGGTGTCCGTCTCCGGGCTGCGGAGCGTGTAACAGGGCCCATATAATCGGAGGCGTCGCGCTCGGAGGGGGTGGGACTCGGCGAGATGACACGGGGCGTCTCCGGGATCTTGGATCGGGAGGACATGGTGAGGGAGAAGGGCGGGAGCGCGGAGCAGTAGATGGCACCGACTACTATACGTCGGAGACTGTTGAAGCCAGGAGGCCAAAAGGTATTGGGTATTGTAGAGTGGAGATATTTGTCACGGCGCGATGAGCGCTCCGTCGTGATGGGTTCTGATGGGGAGGAAATAGTGAAGGTGTTTGGGGTGTCGTAGTGGGAGGATCCGTTGGCGGGATGATTATGTTGTCGCTTTCCAGGGTCC
The DNA here is from genome assembly GCF_000303195.2 of Fusarium pseudograminearum CS3096. NCBI lineage: Eukaryota > Fungi > Ascomycota > Sordariomycetes > Hypocreales > Nectriaceae > Fusarium > Fusarium pseudograminearum. Next base: position 6,032,471 of record NC_031953.1, on the reverse strand, counting down.
AGAATGTGATCGTCCGTGTCGTCGTGGCTATGCCGGCGCTGGTTGTGGCGTAGTGTCTGGCCGTTGTGTTCAGCACCAAGATGATCTTGTTGTTGTTGTTGCTGCTGCTGCTGCTGCGGTTGTTGCTGCGGAGGATGATGGTGATGATGTAGTTGGTGTTGGTGTTGGTGTTGGTAGCCGTAACCCTGACTCGGGCTCAGGCTCTGACTCGAATTCCTATTCCGCTTCGGGGGACTCGGACTACGTTTTGGCCGAGATTTTGAGTTGGGAGATTGAATATTTATTGAATCCAGATTGATTAACAAGGGTGCAACGGAGGTTGGATCCCCCGCCGCATGATGGGTTCGGAGATATAAGACGTCGATGACCGGGGCACGCACACATGTACAGTACCATCAAAAGAGTACAGTAGAGTGCTAACGTAGGTGGGCGTGTGAGAATGACGGCTGATTCTAGGCGACGGGGGCGCTGAGACAAGCAGGAAATGAGAGTCAAATAGTCGCGTGACACTGGAAATGGGAAAAAGAGGATACTGGAACTAACGCAGAAAGGCGAGGTTTCTGCTCGATAACATTCGTCTGTATCGATCAAGTTTGGCGTTGGCCACAATGGTGGGAGATTTTTCGTTCATTCTGGGTCTGGGAGATACGTATCTGTGGCGTTGAATTCCGTATCCCGTTTACAGTGGGACACCGCCCTTTACAAGGGCTACAAGTATACAGATTTAAGCATGTGATGGTCTACAAGAGGGTCCCCTTTTTGAGAGAACACCTCGGTGTTGAAGTTATACTCATGTAAGGATTTGGTAAAACATTGCTTTACGTGTCTCGATAGCTTCCATGTGAAAAAGGCAAGCATACGAAATTAAAAAAAAACAAGATTAGCTGTCTCTCTACCTTGCACGCATTCACGCTGTGTCCCGTCCCGAGTCTTCCGCCATCTGGTCTGTCTGAACTCTCGTAACACCAATCAAGATGTCAAGCCAAGTCACGTCACCTGCCAATCTTCAGGCCAGATTAAATCATTTATTTTCAGGAACCGCGTCAAGTCCCACGTCATCTGAGCTTTAATGCTCCCCTCCAAGCACGTGCTGTAACAGACAGGGAGATGGCAGATACGCCACAGTTAGACCCCGCTTGCGCCACAAATACAAGATTCATCATGGATCTCACGTGGTGATAAGATAAAGATTTCAAGAAATGTTTCGCGCAAAAGATGATTGTCAAAGATGGTCCCTCGATGCGCTTGGGATCTGTGATATACAGTTCAACTAATAATTCTATAATAACCATATCTCGGTCTTGTCTAACCCTGGCTGATAATGGCTACTGAAAAGCCCAAGAAGAGAAGCCCCAGAGCTTGGGACACTCTCAATCCTCCTCTTTCGGAATGGATTCGAGATGCTGTCGCAACCATGGGCTTCGACCAGATGACGCCCGTCCAAGCTGCAACACTGCCGCATTTCATGGGAAACAAAGATGTTGTAGTCGAGGTATGAACAAGACGATCTTCTTATGATGGGATTGACATTCTAATATCTTTATAGGCTGTCACTGGTAGTGGAAAAACCCTTGCCTTCCTCATTCCTCTTGTTCAAAAACTTCTCCGACTTAGCGAACCTACGAAAAAGCATCATGTCGCCGCCATAATTGTGTCCCCTACACGAGAATTGGCAGCTCAGATCCATACTGTTCTTATGAAACTTTTGCAATTCCACGAGGTCTCTGCCGAAATCCTCCCGCATCTCAAAGACGACGACGAAAAGCGACCTTCTACTACTGTACCTGCGATTGTACCCCAATTGCTGGTTGGAGGTACAACGACCACCGCACAAGACCTCAGGTTCTTCCTTCGACACAGCCCCAATGTTCTAATTTCCTCCCCTGGTCGACTCGTCGAGCTCATGTCCTCGCCTCACGTCCATTGTCCCCAATCCTCTTTTGAGGTTCTAGTTCTCGATGAAGCCGACCGTCTCCTTGATCTTGGCTTCAAGCCTGATCTGCAAAAGATCCTGTCGCACTTGCCGAAACAGCGAAGAACTGGTCTTTTCAGCGCCAGTGTAAGCGAAGCTGTTGGAGAGATCATTCGGGTTGGTCTGCGAAACCCTGTCAAGATCGAGGTCAAGGTTAAGATAAAGGGTGGTGGTATTCTCGAAGACAGAAAGACGCCAGCTAGTCTTCAGATGACATATATGGTCAAGCCCGCCAGCCAGAAACTTCCTGCTCTTGCCGAGCTTTTGCGACAACTACCTGTACGCCCCCAACGGAGCATCGTGTTCCTGTCCACTTGCGCTGCCGTCGACTACTTTCAGCATATTCTACCTCTGATACTACCTGAAGGTTTTGCTCTGGTGCCTTTGCACGGAAAACATGCGGCTAAAGTACGAGAGAAAAACTTCAACAAGTTCCTCAGCTCTGTTTCTCCTACGATATTACTTACTACCGATCTGGCTGCTCGTGGATTGGATATTCCTCAGGTTGACTTGGTCGTTCAAATCGATGCTCCTTCAGACCCCAAGGTCTTTATTCATCGCAGCGGACGAGCTGGTCGTGCGGGCCGAAAAGGATTGGCGGTGGTGATGTTGCACCCTGGAAGAGAAGAAGACTATGTTCAGTTTTTGGAGATCCGCAAAACACCAATCGCACCGTTGGAAAAGCCTACCATCACCACATCAGAGGATGATGCCGCCGACTTTGCGAAGAAGACGAGAGACCTCGTGTTATCCGACAGGGGGCTGTTCGACAAGGCTCAAAAGGCATTCGTGAGCTGGGCTCGAAGTTATGGCGCTCACCAGGCTACATCCATCTTCCGCGCGGCTGATCTCGATTGGGCCGATCTCGGCAATGCATGGGGACTGCTACGTATGCCTCGTATGCCTGAACTCAAGGGCTGGACAGGCGACAAGATGTGCGGTCTTGAGATCGACTGGGATAACTACGCTTACAAAGAGAAGACTCGCGAACAACAGCGAAAGGTCACTCTTGAGGAAGAGAAGTCGGGTGTAAAGAAGCAAGATAAGAGCGAGGAGTTCAAGCGCAAGCGCAAAAACAACGAGGCTTGGAGCGCTAAGCATGAGAAGGAGGACGATCGAGTGGAGCGAAGGGAGAAGCGACGCAAGCGCCGTGACGCAGAAGCAACATCCAAGATGACGGATGACGAAAAGGTCAAGCAGATGGAGCTGAACGATCTTATCGCTGAGGTCCGGAGACAAAATCGCGAAAAGGCTGCTGCCGAGGCTGCAGCAGCCAAGCAAGAAAAGGACGGCGAGTTTAAAGGGTTCGACGATTAGACAGAATATACCCCGATTTTTGCTACGATAATTTCATTTGGTTACCTGGAGATGAAGAGCAATTGGAAGCGTTTCTGTGAACATGGGCCATGTAAGCTTGTTGGATATTACACCATTGGCACAGCTATACGCGTATAGTATGGACTGCTGAATACGAAAATTCGGGTTGAATCCGATAAACGCGTATTCACTTGTTTCTATATAAGTGATCGTAGTGGTACCTACAGATGTATTGCCGATAAGAAATTGATTATAAATGCCGATGTTCTGCATCCCTTGAGAACTCTTATAACTATTCTTACACAAACTGAAAGGTCAACCTGTAGGTTCGAAAAAGGAATAGATGATTATGAGAACTTGCATTTGTCTAACATAGCTGCAGAGAGTCTGAAATAGTAGGGAATGACAGGGATGTCTCAGTTGTTTTAGATATTTTCGTATCCTGAAGACGCGTTGCTACTATGTCAGAGACTAGACGCAGACGACTTTATGGTGGCTCGGAGGAATACGCCTCGCTCAAAATAGGCACCTAGGCATCTACCTCTGTAGATATAGGTGGGCACTTAGCCAGGCAAACATTGTCGTCTTGAGGCGAGAAAATCGAAAAGCTGAACCTGGACAAAGCTTCCAGAGCACTTCATATATGCCGATTGTACAAATTTTCCGAGCGAATCGTTAACCAATCACAACACACAATTCAAGGTTGAACTACTAGTCATGATACTACCGATCCGATCTGATTTGATCTAAACAACCAACTCTCACTCTAGACCACACCTCATACTCTCAATCAAACTGCCTGTCCTTTCCGATGCATCCGAGCCCCCATTCTAATCCCGCCACCGAGGACAAAACCTCGGTCGCCAAGCTCCGAAGACGCCATCGCAAGTCCCGCAATGGTTGCTTGGAGTGTAAGAGACGACACATCAAATGCGACGAGAAACGCCCTTCTTGCGGTAACTGCATTGTCAGTGAGAGGAGTTGTTCATTTCCTCCTGCTGCGCCGGGGTCTACCCCAACCTCATTACCAGCTCGGCCTGAACCATCTACCACCCCCTCTTTCAATGAGCCTTTGACTAGTGCTAGTAATAGCGGCAGTCGCCTGCAGAGTCCTGTCGATAGTGTTTCGAGTACAGGGGCATTACATCCTCCCTCGTCAATACCGCCCCCGTCATATCTTGGGTATGGCGCCAACCCTAATGAACGGACTCCTTCGACAACGCTACCTTCTTTCACGGAATCTTTCGCTCCGGACTTTGTTGAGTCGCCTATATCAACACCGCAAACAGATGGTGGTCAGGCATCTTTTCAGCTCGTCTTTACCAACCAGCATCTTATGCTTCTGCATCACTTCCGCAAGGCGGCGCTTCTCGGCACTGATAGTATAGAAACTGTTCTTGACATTGCTCTGGAATGGTCCTCACAAGCTCCTTATGCACTGGACCAGCTCCTCGCTTTGTCAGCAGACCATATGGCTGTGCTTCACCCTGAAAGTGCAGCTTCATACCGTCGAACTGCCACGGAGCTCCAAACCCGCGCTCTCTCATATTTCAACAGAGATGCTCAAGAACTAGCCAGCCATGACACATATTATATCCCCCGGTTCCTCTTCTCATCCCTTCTCAGCTTACACATGCTGTACGACACACTCACTCAGTATCGCTCCTCCTTCCATGTATTTATAGAGAGGTTCTGTGAGTCAGTCTATCTACATCGCGGCGTCCGGTCCACAACCTCGAATCGCTACAACGACCTTCTCGAAACCCCATTGGCAAAGTTCTTTATTGAGGTCAGAGACGCAGCAGAGCTAGGTGACAAGGGCGAGGAGTGCAGTCCATTGATAGACCTCATCCAACAGTCTGATCTAAGTCCAGCGTCAGTGGAGGCATGTAGTAATGCTGCCCGAACGTTGCAATGGGCTTACAACGTGTATCGTAACCTACCGCCGAACAGGAATGTTCAAGCCGTGTCGGCGTTCCCTGTCGTCTTACGCGAAGACTTTGTAGAAGCTGTTCGCAAACATCGACCAGAGGCGCTGCTGGTGCTGGCATACTACGGCGTTTTGCTCCATCGATGCCGTCACGTCTGGCTAGTTGGAGATTCGGGTGCGTTTTTGATACATCTCATTGCTGGTCATCTTGGGAGTTACTGGCAAGAAGCTTTGCATTGGCCGCTACAGGAATTAGAGAGCAATCAAGGATGAGAGTTCCACGAGGATCATTGTATCAATCGTATATATATATAGATGTATTTGTCTAGGGGCATACATTTTAACTTGTATATATTCTGAACTTTCTACCCGAGCTGAGTATCCATTATGACATACGTAAAGTCAAGAATCGCACTGACGCAACTAAAACTCCTCTGTGATGGACTTGAAACATACAATCCTTTCAACAACAACATGTTACTTCACAAGCTTCACCGTGGAAGATAATTTGGAGCGAACAGACTAGCACGGTGGGCAAGACATTCGTAAACACAATTTGACTAGACACTCTCGTCTTTTTTTCTCTTCGACAATTCAATTATCCATACACAGTGTAAGCTGAAACAATATCTACAAGTGCAAGTCGTCTTTTCCTGCCCGCAGAAACCATATTCTGGATCTGTATCAATATATCATTTCTCTTTATTCAGTTCACAACAGAGCGCGTGATGCCTTCGTCGACCGCTGAAATCGTCGGGTCGTGAACTCAAACAGCCATCACCAACGAAGAACTCAACCAGGGCTCCTTGATATTTTTCTCTCTTTTTTATAACTCTTCCCCCTTGAGACTTCCAAGGGGGTGCCGATTTAGACTAGGGCGTCGCACTGGGCATATGCAGGCGACCGACCACTCTTCTATAGAAGGAATATGGTATCATAACAGGAAAGAAATTCGCTTGAACGAGGTGCTTCGGCGTGCGTGGGGTGGAAGAATCAGTTGGTGGGCCGTGACTCTGGAAAAGTCTTCAAAGTCCATAAAACTCCCATCCATCCCCAGCTGCATCCGCCGACCCGGCTTCATCAGCAACTTGGGGCGCAAACTCAGTCCGTAGTTCTTCGTTGAGTCATAGCTCTTCGTCGTCCAGCTCCGAGGGCTTGAGGAGACCTCCAACCTTCTGTCGTCGCTCCATATCGGCGTTCTTGGCCTCCTGTTCTTGCTGCTCCTTCTCGACGACAAACAGCTCGGCGTTGTCACCAGCAAACTCCTTGAGGGAGACGAGGAAGTCACGAAGGTTGAGGCGGAACTTATCGTACTGCGTGTTGAGTGTGAACAGGCCCTCGACGAAGCTCTGAATCTGGTTTCTGTTTGAGAGTTAGCATTGCAGCATGTTGTGGTAGAAAGGCAAAACGTACGTTTGCAGGTTGCGGAAGGCATTTTGCAAGAGATTAGCAACAAAGTTGGCAACAAACTCTCGGTTGTCGGTTCCGGCTTGTGCCTGATCAGGGCTGTAGATGGGCCCCTGGATCTTGGGCTGGGTACCGTCGGCAGGGTTGATGTAGTAGAAGAGCTTCATCAGCAACATGGATTGTGTCTTGAAACCGGCCTTGTGATCGTTGTCGGTCACAACGAAGAACACATCCTGCAGGATGGTGATGAAGAATCGCTGGAAGAAAGCATTGGCGGTCTGAACATCGGTCTTCTCAGCAATATTGTTAATCAGCTCCAGAGCCATGTTGAGACCGGCAGCCTCGACATCTCGGTTGTCGTGCTTGAAAGCCCACGAGCACGAATCGATGACAAACTTGAACTGGTTGTTATCGAGCTTAAGAAGTGCAGGGAAGCAGTGCAAGTTGATGGCTCGGAGGAGGTTGAAGAACTCGACTCGGTGCTCGGGAAACTCTGAAAAGTCCTTGTTGATCATCTCCAGGGTGCACTCAAAGACGTTTTGCATGATGGTAGGAACCTGGTCTTCCATCAAAGCGGAGAGCTTGGTGATGATGGTAGAGCAGGCCTTGAGCACCTCGGCATCTCGGGCACCAGCAACGTTGCGGTTGTAGTCAACAAGAACAGAGTCCAGCAGAGGAGGGACCATTTGCGCACGGACAGCCTGGAGGTCTTCCGCCTTGTCAACATACACCTCAATGAGCTTGAGAATCTCCTTCTTGATAGTTCGAAGACCTCGGACCTTGGGCATCTTGGTGGCCAGTTCACCATCGCGAGCAACGGCCTCGGAAATCAGTGTACTTGTAGCATTGTACATCTGGAGCATGTCGTGGTAGATACGGCCGATTTGGGGATAGAAGTAGGATCCCACAGATGAACAAGCCGAAACGTTGGTCTTCATGATGTTTCCGATAACCTTGATAGTCTCGGCATCCTGGAGGATGGAGGGGTTAACTGTCGCTTGCTTGATAATTTCGTCCCAAGCGGCATTGGGAATAGCCATGAGATCGGAGAGAAGTCGTTCCTGCTGATGCTTGTTACCCTGCGCAGCAACCATGTAACCACAAGCCTCGTAGAATGTGTGGACTTGCTGAGGGGTCAGATCGCAGGTAATCTTGCCCATGTTGCGGACGATCTCCTCAATGAAGGGCTCCTGCTCGCTAGGCTGGAGAGCAACAAAGTGTCGTCGGCACTGTCGAGCAATCTTGATGAAAGTATCGCAAGCCATATCCTGTACGCCTTCGTGCGACTCATGCATGAACTCGAAGAGCTTGTTGACGACTGTCTTCAGAAACTTCCAGTGCGCCTTGAGGAAACGAGGGTATTGGCCGACGATGTACATGATGTTACTGGCAACAACGGCTTTGTTGTCCTTGCCGCGCTTCATCTCAGTAAGACCTAGCAAATCCTTAATGACAGTGACCAGGAATCTCTTCTCGGTCTCCTCGTTCATGGCCAGGGAAATAGATCCGATAGCCCAGCAAAGAACGTTGCAGTTGTGCCAAGACCATTCACTGCCATCAACCTGCCTGGCAAGCTTCTCGGTCATAATGTTCTCTGTGTCGACCACATCCAAATGTGTGAGGTACACCAGGCACTCTCGGATTGTCTTGTAAAGCTGCACAGTGTCGCTCTCCTTGACGAATTCTCGGACAATTTCACCCTCGTCGTTCTCGACAATCAGGACTTCTTCGGGTCGAACCATCTTCTCAATCATAACAACTCGCAGGTTTGAGAGAACCTCGTTGTACTTGTGCTTTCGGAGGGGGTAGTTGTTGAGCATGGTGGGGTTGGGGGCACCGCCACCAGACATGCCTGCGCCGACGGCCATGAGGGGGTTGAGGTCCGTAATAGGGAGAGCCTGCATCTCCTCGTAAAGCTCCTGGACAAGCTTGAGCCAGTAATCGAGGGTGATCTTGAAGATTTCTCGATCATCGATCTGTGATATCCTAATAAGATAGTAGTGACCGTGAATAAGGAAATCGCGGTTGGGGAGTTTCTCGACAAGCTAAATCATACATGTTAGAATCACAAACGCAGTGCAAACAGGGCGTGTAACCTACGTTCAAGTGCATTCCGAAGAAGTTGCAAAGGAAGAGTGCCAGATTTTGAATAAACTCTTGGTCCCTTGAGTTACTGCTAGGATATGTGCTCTTCAGATCAAGAGAGACCGGGATGATGTTAGCAATGGTGGTCAATGTCTCTGTGAACATCTTGACGAGCTCCTCATCGTACGAGTTGGGTTGCCCGGGTCCTCCAGTCTGAAGGCCTCCAATCTCAGTAAGGCACTGCATGGTGACGTTGCGGAACTCGGGGGTCGAGAGGAATCGGGTTCGCAGTGTGTCGATAAGTGGTGTCTCGAAGATATATCCCAGGGGGATCCAGTTGCAGAATCGCAGGAGGGTCTCAAGAGTGGCCTTGATCAAACTAGGCTGTGTGGCCGTGTTGAGGACCTCCTGGCAAAGGTTGAAAATTTGTGAGAACTCGGCGCACATGGTCTGCTTCAGGTTGCGTGTCTTTGTCGATGTCATCTGCTCGGCTGAGTAGTCAAATACTTCCTCAGAAAGCAGGCGGAGGATGATCATGTTGTTCTCGCAGATGGCCAAGTTGGAATGGCATGACTGGATAATTTCGTTGATAAAGGTAGGCCAGTTGTGAGGCCACTCCTGCTTGAGCACGGAGACGAGCACGAGGTTGAGCTTGTTGAGCAAGGTCTTTTGCTGGCGCAACGAGTCTTCGGTGCTCGAGCACTGGATGATGAACTGGACGATGAAGTTTCGGATTCCTACGCGAAGAGACTGGTCAGATATGGCGATTGCGTTGGTATCATGGGCAAGACGAACCTTGGCACTGTTCCCGAGGGAGTACCTTCCACCTCGTCATGATTACATGGTCCAGTACCTGCAGACCCAAGTCTGTCAAAATTTGTTAGTCGGGTGGTTTCAGAATTCATGCATTCGCAAATCTTCAAGGGAACAAAGCTGGCCAGAGTGCAGCACAGCGTGGAAAGTGGCGCAAAGCCGAGACAACGCACATTTGGTTTGAGGGTACTGCGCATCAGAGAGGATCTTGTCGACCATAAGCCAAGCATCGGGGTCTTCTTTGAACTGCAGATCGGGTTAGTAAAAAAAGCTCTACACTGGCCAGAAGCTCAAGTAATGCACGAACCTGGTTGAGAGCAGCTTGGGCGGCTTTTTGCTATACGATTGACGAGGCGGGATTAGCTCTTGTTCCTCATATCAACGCGCGGGGTCCACGGTTGGTGCAAACCGAGAACCAGAAGATAGCCTACCTGCTCACCGCGCCCCTCGTAGAAGGAGCGGACGAGGACGTCCAGCTCTTCAATGGAGGCGGCCATTTTTTGTTGTTATGTCGAGTTCACGAGGGGATCGTTACGTGGGAGAGTATGAAGATGTTGGTGGTTGGAGGAGGTAGATTGTGGTGGGCGAACGAAGACGAGGCGAGGCGGGGGGAGAGTGAGAAGATACAAGCAAATGCTTAGCCCCAGGCAGATAAACTATAGACAGCAAGCAGTAGCGTAGCGTAGCGTAGCACAGCCCAGCACAACTCGGCTCTACAGTAGGAAGGATACGGAGGGTGTATGGTGATCGGGAAGGAGAATGCGTCGCAAAGGAAGCAGTGAAAAATGAAAAAGAGGAGAAATGCAAAGTTCGGCTCTGGCGAAGCAAACTAAGGTAAAGTGGACGACGTCGGTGAGGTGAGGTGAAGCGTGAAGAGATCCATGAATGGACTGGACCTATGCGGGCGGCTCAGGACGAAGTGGAGTTGCAAAGCCCAGCCCAGCCCAGCGCTGTGAATACAGTACAGCGAACACCTTTAGTGGAGTACGGTTCCCAGAAATGCCCCGCAGTGCAGGCTGCGTCACTTGTAACCACCAGCAACCAGACCCAACTATACTAACCAGTTCTACCTAAGAGCTTCCCATTCTTAGCCGTCCAGACCACCTCAGATCTGATGCTCAGGTACCTTGGTTAGCAGGTTTGTCAGCAGCGGGGCAAGACACGACACGACAGGCAAAAGAAGGGATGAATGGATGAGATGTTTGCCTGTCAAAAGCCATATCACTATCACATCAAGAAAAGGCCACAAGTATCTCTACCTGTTCCGTCACAACGGTTGATGCTTGTAACCGCGAATAAGCCATGCAAAAATGCAGGACGCCTTCGGTTCCTCGGACCCATGACGCTGGGATTTTTGTAGTAGTACTTCAATTCCCAGCCTCCTGGGCGCATAGATAAAATTACCGTAACCGATCGATCTCATGATTCGCTGTGATTTTCTCAACGGCGCATGTTGGTCACCATTGATCAATGTTACCGGATGCGGTAGTCCGGATATTGGGATCGTGTTTGAGTTGTTCTTTATCACGACAGACCAGCCAAGATCTTTCTCAGCTGAACAACTGTACATCATACCGATATACCATATCTTATATAATAGTTCTGTTAGTATGTATAGCTTTGATGCTCTCTAGCTGTGTCGACAGTTGACAGGATATGAGATATCATATTTCCCCTCGGCGCTGTTTTCAGCCGAGGGGTTATTGCGATAGCCTGACATTCTTCTTCTGGCTTGTTGAGGGACAAGCTCATGTTCCTATCGAAAGTTATCATGCCTATAGTACCTAAATAAGACATAAAGACATGAATGTGCAAACAGATACAAAACACTGGGCATGGTGTCAAAGGTATTTATCAAAGTATAATATTTTTAAGCTCGCTTCATCAATAAAAGACAAAGACAATATTAGCCAACCCTCTATAGTTGGTTCCATCGTCTATCCAAACACCAACCAATATGGCCAGCCATTTCTTTCTTTATGTACTGTTAACTTCAAGTGAGAAACTTATACCTGGTATATGGGCGTGATCATCTTCAACCCGACCCAGAGCTTCCACCGGGTCGTTAAGCCGCGTTGGCGAATTTTTCTGTTTTCTTTTTTTCTCATGTTTAAGCCTTGTAGCCAGCCTCGAACAAGCTCTCCTTGAGAGCATTAATGGCCTTCTCCATGTGGTTTCGGCTAGGATCCAGCTGTGGAAATACAAGTTAGTTACAAACTCTAGCAAACGGGCACATATTACACTTACAGCGCTGACCCCCATGTGACCGAATCGGATGTACTTGGAGGCAATGGCCTTGTGAATGCCACCAGCAAAGACGACACCCTTACCAGCCAGCTTGGGTAGAACATCAGGAGCGCCAACACCCTCAGGCAAGTAGATAGCAGTCATAGCGTGAGCCTGGTCTTCGGGCTTGGTGGCAACAATCTTGAGGCCGAGGTCGGTGATGGCCTTCTTGACTTTGTTGGAGACCTCGATGTGGCCCTGGAATCGCTCAGACAAGGGCTTGGAGAGGATCTGGGTCAGACTGGTGTGGAGGGCGTGGACGAGCTGAGGAGAGGGAGTGGCGAAGTAAGAAGGCTTCTTGGCCTCATAGTTCTTCATAACTGCGAAACGTTAGCAAGATATATAGTACCAGGAACATACATCACTTACTGGGAGTCCAGTTCTTCATGGAAGCAAAGTAGGCGGGGATAGGAGTCTTGCGGTTCTCAAGAGCGGCGGCAACAGCTCGGCCACTGAAGAAAGAGATGGAGAGACCAGCAGGAACGCCAATGGCCTTTTGACTGGCAGTGACAACACCATCCAGACCCCACTCGTCGAAAGCGATCTCCTCACAAGCAACACTGCAAACACCATCGACAATGACAAGAGTCTCGGGGGAGACTCGCTTGACAGTAGCGGCGAGGTTCTTGAGCTCGCTCAGAACACCAGTTGATGTGTCGACGTGTGTAACTGTAAGAATCTTGTACTTCTTCTCGGAAAGTGCCTTCTCGATTTCGGGGAGCTGAGGTCGGCCACCAACCTCACCGTCAAGCTTAGTGACGTTGGCACCGTAGGCGCGCAGGCAGTCGGCAAAGCCATCACCAAAGTATCCAGTGCTAAGAACAAGGGCGTCCTCGCCAGCCTCAACAAGGTTGGCAGCGACGATATCCCATCCTAGAGTACCAGAACCAGAGATGACATAAGGTTGGGCGGAGGGGTCGGTCGATTGGAAGAGCTTGCGGGTCATAGAGAGGGTCTCGCCGAAGGTGTTGACAAAGCCAGGGCCGACATGGCTCTCACTGTAAGATGGGTATTAGCAAACAATGCGTTGTCGAGCAGAGTGTATGTTGCTGTATACCTGTAGTGACCCATAGACTTGAGGACATCATCGTCGAACTCAATGGGTCCGGGAATGAGCAGAGTAGCGTGTTCAGGTTGGGAAGACATGTTGGCTGTGGTTGTCGATAGAGAGCGAGCTTGAGTGGCTGATGAAAGAGCAGGGGAAGCTGCGTTATAAGAAGAGGTCTGATGCGACAGATGGCCCGATACGAGAGAGATCCTATCGGCCGACACAGCGGCCGAATATGTCTTGAAGCCCGCCGAAGAGGGGCCTTCGGTGGACAGCTCCGGAACGCGGGGCACTTTCCTTCCCTCCATTGCGAATACCGAACCAAGCAGGAGCGACTGGCTACGACTGGCTGCTGCACCAGCTCCTACCCCCACTGACAACGACAACCGCTGGAACCGCTGAAGGGCCGCCAGGTTGACTGTGATGGAGTGATGACTGCCTGAGGCAACCCAAAAAGAGCAGGAAGACACGGAAGAAGCCCGAGGTTTACTGTAAGACAGTAAAGATCGGTAGGCTTCCGAATATGGGATACAAGGCCGGTCTTTTCGGGTCTTTGAAGCACCGAGATGGTATCTTGACAACCAACAATTCTTTAGAGGTTGTTTTCCTTCTGTTTTGATGATGATGAATCGAAGTGATGAATTGCCTCAGGGGAAAAAGGGAAAGGGACACCGCCTGAGGAACGCCCTGTTGTTACTCGCTTTTAGCACCGGAGTCCCCTGTCTCTCTGTCCGGGCCCTCTTTTTTCTTCTTTCAGTACAGCTAACGAGATTCATCAGCGCCGTTTAGAGGCCGCTACCGGACCGGGAGTTGAACAATTTAGTGGAGGTTGTGTCGGGATCACGAACCGATCATCCACGATGTTCTTGGTCTTGGTAAATAGCGGTAGATGTTGACGGGTATTGGACCGAAGGTCACGCATTGCGGCACAGCTTCACCATTGAGTCGATTGAAGAAGAAATGGAACGAATAATATACATTGAGTTGTGAACGCCAGACGTATCTATACACAGACACTCAAGCAATGCCTTGATAAAACTCAAACAGCTTCTCAGCACCATCTTCCCACTGCACATCATTCTGCAAGTGATGTCCAGCACCTTCAACAAAGCGCAATATTACACCGTCACGATTCCCAGTCCCGGCTTCACGATAATACCTCGCTGTCTCTTGGGACACTTTCTCTGTCATCAGCTTGTCCTGAGTGCCTGCCATGACGAGAATCTTTTCATCGCTCGCTCCGTCGTTGCGGATGTGCTTCAGAATAGTCGATGCAGACGTGAACGAGTACATCATACTAAAGGGCCATAGGTAAGCCTCGTAGCGATTCATGTGGCGCTGGAATGCTACAACGGCCGAGAGAGGGAACTTGTCGCCAAAGAAGGCACGTTGTGTGAGTTTTGGGTGGGAGAGAGGTGAGTTAGAGTGCCAGAGATGGAAAATCATTCGAACAGTGAACCAAGGATCCATTTTCCACCAATTCACATATACGCCCATTCTGCGAAGCGGTGTTAGTCTCGACTGAACATCACAACATGGGCTGTATCCCGACTTACGATCCAAACCCTGGAACAGCACCCAGTAACGCAAGGGCTTTCACATTGGCCAGGCCATCGCTAAGAATGCCCTGGCTCAATCCTCCACCACTCGAGTGTCCAACAAGCATCACCTCGCTCTTTTCACGGATCTCCACCCAGTCAATCACCGCAACTAGATCAGAAGCCAAAGCACTTCGAGGTGTTGCAAAGACCATGCGAAAGTATGAGGGGTGCCATGAATCCCCATGACCGCGCAGAGAAACAGCATAGCACGGAACGCCACGGGCGGCCAAATATTGCATGTATTCGGTCCATACCCAAGCGCAGCCCATTCCTCCATGGCAGAAGACTACGGGAGGGCCATCTGTTCTGTCGGTGATCGAGGGGTTGTTGGATAGGACTTCGATTTGGCCCTGGGGTGTGTCTACCCAGTGACGCTCAAGGCCCTCAGGGACAGGGGACGGAGGACCCGAAGGTCGGGTAAAGTAAAGCCACTGATAGCTGAGGTTGAAGCCAAACATTGATGTTGGTATTGTATCAAGCTAAGTGCTTAGGTGTGTATATGTGTAGGTGATTCTATGATCATATGATAGAGGTGACGATGGTCTCACGAGGAGTACAGGTATTGCTCTTCTTTTATACAAAGCAAAGCAACAACAGAAGAATTAATTGGGCCTAATAAAGTACCACAAGCAGCTGAAGGTGCTCTTATTCCGTCAAATTGTCGTGTTTGTCACACATGAAAATACGACCCAAATCCGGGCAACTCAAGCTCAGCTTACTTACTGTAAGCCACCAACGAGCCATAAGCTTCAGCTGCTTACTAGCCTAGAGTCTTGGGCCATCCACAAAGAGGTTACATTCACAAACTCGGACGAATTGGGAATGAAAATACTAGCACTCATGAAGTATCTGTTTCAAGCTTTGCAGAATTTATTGCTGAGTGGCTTCTGAGATGATGCCAAGAATCCAATATCTTGGGTTACACGACTCATACAGTTATTGGCGCACCTGAACCCAAAATGATTTATCATTGCACCATGGGAGAGGAGTTTGTTTGCATATGCGTTTTGCAACGTTATAGCATGTGGCTTGCATAAGAAGTTGAAAAGCCAAGGTCTGCCTCTATCAGACCCGTCAGTCCTAGTGTCATATCAAGAATGCTAAGTTATTGTTGGCAATAAACGGACTTTGACTGTGCTTCAGACTCGAGACTTTCTAACGCAATCGGGCAGAGTAGACGACCAAACATTCAAAACTCCGCCATCAACTAAAGTCAAGAACGAATACCCACACCTTCTAGAGCCCTTCTATTCTTCCTCATCGGCTTTGGATTCCTATCTTTCCCCAGTCTACCCCGCTCTCTACGCGGCAGGTTGGCCGCTAGGCATGTCTTGGGGTTGGGAGGTCCAGGGATGCTAGATAGCGTGTTACTCACACATACAACAATACATGCAATTTACTGTTGACTACTGATATCCTACTTAACTATACCGCCTTTTTCGAACTGATGTCAATGTCTACACGGTCTAGCTCTACACGTCCGAACAATGCTAGAAAGCGTGCTCCTAAAGCGTATGTTTTTACCAGACAGCACTCGAGTTTGGCATCACTAACGGGAGAGGAATGTTTAGTTGTGTAAGATGTCGCGACCAAAAGATCAAATGTTCTGGTTCTCAGCCCTGCCAACAATGCGATAAAAGAGGGTTGCCGTGTCGTTTCGACGACGAATCTCGTAAAGTAGTTGTTTCAAGAGGGTGAGTTGAGAAACAAGTCCAGTCCACGATTGGTGGCTTGCTTAATTGCTGTAGATATATCAACAGCCTTCAAGAAAGGCTTGCCTCGTTGGAGAGAAAGGCAAATCAGCAGGCTACTGGTCAATCGAAAAACCCAGAGCTAGGTAAGTGCACACGATCCTTTCATGATTGGGATTTATATGCTAATAGTGAGTCAGATGAATCAATACAGGTGTCAGATCTGAACAGCAACATCCCAGATCTTGTTGTCAAGGCCTCAGCTTCAATATCGCCTTATGCATCAGCCCATACCCAAAGTCATCAACATAATGCCCAAGGAAACGCACCTCTGATTAATCCCCTAGCTTTCCATACCTACGACTTTGTCCCAGGTCTTAAAAGTCATCTTCTCTTCATGGGAACATCGTCAAACTGGTCCTTCAATAGAAGAGTTCTGACAATGACACATGAGCGCATCAAGGGAACAGCTTTACCGACTCACAACCTGCATTTTTCGGGACTTGAAGGAAAGATATTCGACTTCAAGTGGGATGGGACGAGGAAGACACCTGGGGAAGCACCCGACATGAGCTCACTTCCAACCAAAGACTTTGCCCTCTACCTCATCAATTCAGTCAAGTTCCACTGCGGATGGCTATATACTCTGTTCGACGAAGACCTCTTCATGGAACGATTCCACCGCTTCCATGAACATCCTGCAGAGTACTCACGAGCCGAGCCTCTCTGGTTTGTTCATTATCTTCTCGTCGTAGCACTTGGAAAGGCCTTTGTGGTTCAGTCTACCAAATCTAGACGTCCTCCTGGAGGTGACTTGTTCATACAGGCTATGAAGCTCATGCCAGACTTTAGCTTCTTCGAATGCAACATCATAGACGAGATGCAAGTCCTCTGTTGCGCTGCCATCTACCTACATTCCGTTGATCACATTCAACAGGCCCACCGTCTGGTAAGATCTGACCAAGTGAACGGAGATACAATAACCGCTGACAGAACTAGGTCTGCAATGCTCTTCGTCATGGTTTAGAACACGGAATACATACCGAAATGCAATCCACTGCTCTTGACAAATCTTATGTAGATAAATGTCGACATATGTTCTGGACCATCTACATCCTCGAACGTCAGATGGGCTCTCTAATGGGACTCCCATTGAGTATATCTGACGATGTTATAAGCGCGCGTTTCCCGGCCTTTCCAGGACAGCCAGAAAAACTGGAGGCTCTCAAGATACATGTCGACTTTTGCAGAGTGCTTGCCAAGATAGACCAGAGTAGGTGTATTTTACCTAAACAGGAAGACATGCTAACGATGTGTGTGCAGCTGTATATGGGCTCGAAGGAAAACTCGACAGTCGGTATCTAGAAGCCACGCAATCGGTACTCAAAAGTATTGCTGTTGTAACAGAACGGCTTAATAAATCATTTGAGATCCAATCAAGTGAAGGAATGGCTGGCATATCACGAATTTCAGCTCATCTCCATCTTCTACAGCACCAAGTAAGCTCCTCTCTGTACTCTTGTTCGACAAAAGATTCTAACATTCCAAGTGCATTATTCTTACCACGAGGCCATTACTCTATACCTTTCTTCTTTCCAGGCTGGGTCATCTCGAGGTAGCTCTGATGCATTGGCTACAGTCTGAGAGCGTAATGGGTCTTGTCCAGATGTGTACCGAGTCCGCTCAGCAGATCCTCAGAATTCTCTCGAGCCTGTCTGACCAGGGACTATTAGGTATGTTGCTCACTGTACCAAAGAGTCTTAGACTAACACTCATAAGAAACATTTCTGCGGTTCGACCATGATGCAACCTTTACCGCTACTATCGCACTACTCATGGCAGCTGCGATCGACTCGTCGCTGTTACCAGATCATTCTCCATGGACACAACGCGCCTACGCCATTTTTGACGAGATGGGCTCTCGCGGTAACCCCGTAGCCAACATGGTTGCATCTGAACTTCAGCAATTGGAAGGGTTACTCCAAGAGTTTCTCGTCCACAATGATTCAAGAACCTTGGTTGCAGCACAGAGCCATGGCACTCCACGAGAAGGGCTAGCTGATGATACAGATACAGCCGCAGCAACTATTGCTGGGTATAATGATCCGTTCAATCTCGATTCTGGTGATGAATTTGGGCTGGGGTTGAGCTATGAGCTCAGTGCAGAGCAGCTGCTCAATGTTGCGAATTCTTTGGATATTGATAGTTTGACATGGCCATGGCCTGAGGACCCGATGGTAGAGGATATGGAGGGATCTTAGGAACATCGCAAGACGCAAGATACCAGAGTCGAAAAGGTCTCAAATTGTTGGCCAGGTAGGATTATACGAATGCAGGTCAGTCTAGAAAGACAGTCTGCCAGAGCTGTCGCCCGAGGGGCTACAGTAAGGAACAAATTGGATCAAGAAGCAAAGGAATTGTTTACACGTGTTGGATATACTTTAGCGAAGCCTACAAAATAAAACTCATTCTTACCCAGAACCTCGTAGCTTTCATGCCTTGCAAGATGGAGTGCTTACGACAGTTGGCAAATACGTAAAGAAGCGCATCTTTAGACTGGTAATAGACCTCATCAAGCTGCTTAATCACCCCAAGCACTTGATCGTCGTTGGCCAGTGATAAAATCTACAAAGGCTATATTTCTGTAGTACTTTGGGAAGACAAGTTTGTATCCAGAATGGCAAGGCCTCCGATCATGTATTGAAAGAGCTCTCAGCAGTGAGACTAGTGTCGTCTTGGAGGAAGGCATTAGCTAGTATTTCTTCATATGTACACATATGTCATAAAAAAGCATCGAGGGACAGGTACGGGGGCAAGGGTCGACAATAGAGTGGATACAGTAGACGAGCAGCATGACGAAAGTAACCACAGAAGTAATAACCAAGTCAAGTGTTCATCCATTGTTATCAAAGCTGGAAAAAACGAGCCGATGGGAAACCCTAATGAGACACGGTTCCTAATAGTTAGTCTTAAAGAAACATGGGCAGAAACAGGACCAAGGGCAAGAGCACCACATATCATGCTAGCATTGAGAATTCGAGCGATAGTAGGGATTCCAGAGCCTTGAATAGCAACAACAAAGCAATCCTCAGACTTGTGTTCCCTTAGGACTGAAGGGTTCTACATGAACTTTACGAGATATAGATGATTGGTGGAATTAGACGTGTTTGCCCTCTTGTAGCTCAATGGGTCCCGCTTCATTAACGTCTCGTGAAGCTTGGAGAGCGATTCTGTCTTCCTTTGTCATGGACTCGTGTGACTTTTCCATGACTGCAGCTTGAGCTCAGACGTTACAGAGCCTTTGACAGCGCAGAATGAAGCCATACAGAATTGATCCCAGTACAATATAGTTGTAAGGCGATATCACAGAGTATTATGGGACTTAGACTCTAAATATTCAAGCTTGCAACGAAACAGTGATCACAAGTCTTTGTATCCATCATCAATTCCAACTTGGACTCTGGAGAGAATGATGTATCACGACGATCGTACGTGGTTGGATACTGCGAGAAAGTATCCGCGAAACCCAAAGTACATAGTCTGATATCGTTTATTCAAAGACAAGTTAGTAGAGAAGTAGAGCTGTAGAAACTCTATCAACAGTAGCCATGTGTTTTGGCTACCACAAGTCTCTTCAGGTGACTTCTAATCATTACCCCAACTTCAAATTGGCTCGACCTAGCCAGAGAGACAAGTTCTACCAGGTCGAGGCTTGTTTCGAAGTTATAGCATCTGTCAGGCAAGGTCGTGAGTAGTTGCATTTGAGTTGCGATGGTTTTTGGCGCTACAATTTCTTCCGTTGTATATACCGTACTATTAGAACCTCAAGTGTCGGATAGAACGACAAGTCAATGGTAGTAGCTCTTTGGTCGCTTCTTGCAAATAGCTGTCGGAATATACCTTTCCGAGACTAATGTTGTACAGTGTGATGCAAGTACAGGTGAGTGAGGTAGAAATAGACAAGTTTCCAACTGCTTAGATTTAGTAGGTTTGTGTTGCCCAATAGTCTTCAAAGTACATCGAAGAGGATTTCTCTCAACTGTTGAGATTCCCAATTTAAGCAAGGCCTGAGAACTCTGCTATTCAAGTAAGAACAGTGGTGGGCGTGCTTTTACCAGCTGTAGCTGTTTGTTAATATCACCGTATTAATACTAATCAACATTTACCCTGAATAGAACATTCTATCCTTCTGCCAATATCTCGGAGTTCTGGGCATCCAAATATGGTTGGAATCAAATCCCTACCCTGCAGTACTTACCATCTTGGTTCTCTTGCACCAACATCCCGTCTTGGCCTGCAAAGTGCCGAGGCCAAGCCACTAGATTCGGTAGACAACGTGACGAGTCTCTTGCAGCTAGAAGGAAAGATACAGATCAATATCAGCCGTAGAAACAGAAAATATCGACTCCGATGCGAATTCTCAGATGCCTCAGAGACGATCTGCAACATCACGCGAGCTGTGGGCGACCTAGGCGACATAACGGGGCGAGTAGAGCGTTAGCATTAGGTTACCACGGCACTGGACCCTTCCTAGAGGAACCTTGTTACGCCCGCAATGCTCGAGGTAAACGGTAATGAGCCACAAGAATGGACCCTCATCTGGCTCGTGCGACCTGAACGTTGTGAATCGAATGCATCCATCAAAGACCCTGTAATCGGGACCCCGTACGGTACAGTTATCCGTCTAGATAAGCTCAGAATGCCAATGCAATGCATGGACTCGGTACGAGCATCGTCGGCAAGTACTGTACAGCTAGCTACAAGCTGTGAGATCGAAAAGGCCAGATAAAAGAGACGAGTGATGGGGCGACGAGATCGACAGGAAAGCTGGAGGCCGAGTGACTGGGGTCGAAAATAGAATGAGTCTCTTGAGTTTCCTGAAACGAAGCACTAATAAAAGTTATCTTGCCAACATTTTTGACAAAAGTCTTGGCGGAACGGGGGGCTTTTATATGTGACGACCCAAGCTCGACAAGTAATAGTCCTCTATTGCTCTCTGCCAAGTGATAAGGTCTCAGAGCGTGGCGTATCGGAGCACAGCAGCGCAGAATGGCTCCCGGAATGGAAGGTCGAAAGCTCATTTCACAACCTGCCACATTGAGTATTTGGTGAGTGACCGTGTGTCAGACTCGGGTCAAAGATGGAATTTGTATATGTATGTATATGTGTGATGCTATTCCGTGACAGTTGTCTTTCTGCATCGACGTCTTCGAGAACAATGGCCAAGGCTGACTTGCATCACATCCATCGCGTCGGAATCTTGAAGGTGGTTGCAGCGGTTCTTTTGGCGGGATAAAGAATACCACTCTTGGTGCAACTCAAGTCTGACAATACTTGGTGAATCAAGTAAATACCTATCACTGAATTTAGCCTATCTTTTCCCTCACTTTATTTCGGTGTGGTTCGTTACTACTTAATAGAAACCTTAGAAGACTGTCCAGTCAGGTAAGAATGCGCCGCAGGCCATTCATGTAGAGGACTAAGGTTTCCTCGTCGGCCCGTGGAACATGGCTTATGGTGCCAGGCTTTCAAGGTCAGGGGTAACAATTGATAACGCTTCAACTGTCTTTGCGGGGGCTGCAAGGGGGCCTGGCCTAGTCGGTCATGTCCGAGCCCATCGATTAACTTGGGACCTTGCCCTGTCCTGCCCTGTCCTGCTTGTTGGACGATGTCAAAACAACGGGGCCACAGATGAAGTGAATTGTATTACGTACAAACGTTTGGGGAATTTCCTCAATTGACTGTTGCTCGATCCTTAAGAACGGGCCAATTTGTAGAGTATGGAGACGTGCCCCAGATTGACGGCGATTCGCCCACGGGGTAATGGCAGATGAGAGCAAACTGTTACGTATTACCCCGTAGTTGAGATTCAACGTCTGCGGATCTCGACATCTCGACATCTCGACATTGAAACGTCATGTACTGGACGTGTGTAATGACACGAATTTCGATGGAAGTTTTCTAGAACAAAGCCACAACCGCAGCGGCAAGAACTGCCGCGGACCGTAATCAGTAGCTGGTGGTTGATTGTAACGATGGATTTTCGTTCGGTCTTTCTGTTATCGTAGTCCCTATCCGAAATATAACTGTCGCACCATGGCGAAAATAGGCAGGGTGCATAAGCTGTGGCCAACCTACTCAAGAATTCAGCTGGGCCTCATTAATTGGCGCTTGTCTAAATTGCAATGTAACACACACCTTTACCATGCGCCACTCTTCTAGAAGAAAGCTGTTTTCTAGGCATGTTTTGTCCCCTGTCATAACCTACAAGATGGTATACGAGGCACCAAATGAGTCGTCATGCCGTCCATACTATAATGTGAAGGATGCGATGTGAATTCGCGGGAGACTATTTCCGAATAATCGTATGAATGGCACCACAAAACGCTCCAGGACCACACTGAGTGCTTATTATGATGCTGTTGGTCCCTCTGTGCGCTGTAATCAGATACGGCGAGGAAGTCGGTGGGTCGACTTGCGCAAGACCAGACGGGGAATCTTGCAGTTGTGGTATCATCGACACAGATTGTCAAGGTCCCTGGAAACCTAGTATCATATCGAGCCACAGTTTCGGTAATCCAGCACTGAAATGTGGTCAGAATGCTATCTGACCGATGTGGCAATGCGGGCACCGACGACTTGACTGTACAGTATCCGTAATTTCTCTGACTTTTGACTCCGCAACGTCTACCACCTAGTGTTGGTTGGTTGCCTTATGGACCCCATTCTTAAGCATTGTTTTGTATGAGCGTGGGATGGGAGTAAGAGTAGCAACAAAAGTTCGCCTTTTGTGCACGAGTCGTTGCATGTCTCGGCGTCTCTGCTTACTGGGGAGATAACGAAAGCTTGGCAACTGAAGAACTGTAGCATGAATGAAAGCACGGGCAGGAGAATATGATAAATGCGCTGATGTTTTCGTACGAGCACTGTTTCGTTGACATTGACCTCCTCAAATAAGACTAGACAGAAAGTCATTGCGTTTAACTCTGTTATTAACCTTAGTGCCTGCCTGCCCGCTCGGGTAGGCTGACGGAAGGAGAAAAGAAACAAAGCATGGTTCCTTCCTGTCTTGAGCAACCATGATAGAGAGTCCATGACGGAAGGACGGAAGGAAGGAAGTACCTCGTCCATGTATCGGTACCTGTACCTGTGCCTTCCTTCGCGAGTGGAGTAAGCATTAGCGTTTGACCAGGATTATAGTCCTCTCCAATTCTCCACTTTGCCTGCAATTAGGTTGATCGTCCTGTAATGGCTTGTGCTTGTTGTGTTAGTTCCCCTTGTCACACTTGAGAAATGTCGCAGATGTTTCGCGTGTTCCAATGAGATGGAATCGTTGAACCTCCCAATGACCGACCGCTGAGCCTGATTCCGCGCCTGAGCAGGAACTGGAAGGTCACAGGCTATAGCGAATGCTATGCATGTGTGATGCAAGGCAGACCAGTACCAGTGCCAGTCCATCCATGCGCTTTGCTTAAAGACACGGCAGGAAAAGCACAGGTAATGCGCATCTTCTCCAGTCCATTCACCTCTTTCCAATGCTCATCTCTTTGCAGCTCTCGAGGGTCCAATCTTGGGTCCCACGAAACAAGCAAGGGGTGCGCATAACCAACCGCGACATCGACAACGCTGCATCTGTCGAATCGGCTTCCTCTTCTCCCTTCCTGTCCGTCGCCTGGCCCTGGCCCCCATGTCCGTGATAGACTCCGCTCCGCCATCTCAGACTTTGGACCTACCCCAATTATCCATGTTCCTCCGTCCGTATCGCGCTTCTTGGCATTCAAGCCCTCTCGTTCCTCGCTGATATCCACACGCTTACTTGCTCCAAGCTTGACAGCTTCTTGTTGATCGGCAACACAGCGGGAAACTAGGGGCCTCACAAGATGCTCGAGTTGACCGAATTGTTCCCGCAATGGCTGTCCTCTAGCCCGCCGAGTCAACTGCGACCCCAGTCCTCTCTGGATCCTGTCCTCCCCTCCTGGACATATATTTAAGAACTGTCGTTCCCCTCCTCGTTCGCTCTCGGTTTTGATCATCACCACTCCTTCTTCTCCTCCTCAAGACCAAGGTCACTTGACCTATTTTATCTCTCTTTAATCCCTACAACTCTCCAAGAGTTACCCAGCAGGGGAACATCCAACATGGAGTCAAAGAGCTCCAGCGACAACCCGACTAACGTCGGCCAGGAGAAGGGCAACACAGTCACTGAGCAGTCTGGAGATGTCCAAACTGGAGGCGGCTTCGCCTTCCAGGAGGAGTCCTACTGGACCCGAAATGGTCTCACCCTCGAGTCCTTTCAGCGACGCAAGGACACCACCAACGTTGAACTTGATCGTCGTATGAAGCCTCGCCATCTTCAAATGATTGCTATCGGTGGTTCCATCGGTGCAGGCTTCTTCGTCGGTTCTGGAAAGGCTCTCTACAATGGCGTAAGTTGATACGATACCTCCTCCGTCGTCATTATGGGTTGCTAATCGAGTGTTGCAGGGTCCTGGATCTGTTCTTATTGACTTTTTGCTGATCGGTGCTATGATCTTCAACGTCGGTATGTTAATATCATCCTGAATTGGTGTGTGTAAATGATACTAACGTGTTTCGCTTACCAGTCTTCGCTCTTGGTGAACTTGCCGTCATGTATCCCGTGAACGGTGGTTTCTACGTCTACTCGTCTCGCTTCATCGATCCTTCTTGGGGTTTCGCCATGGGTTGGAACTATGTCGCACAATGGGCTACCGTTCTGCCACTCGAATTGACCGTCTGCGCTGTCTGTATCGGTTATTGGAACGATGAACTCTCACCCGGAATCTTCATTGCCATCTTCCTTGTTGCCATTATCATCATCAACATCTTTGGTGGTATCGGTTATGCTGAGGAAGAGTTCTGGTCATCCTGCCTGAAGCTTGGAGCTACCGTCGCCTTCATGTTCATTTCTGTTGTCCTGGTTTGTGGTGGTGGTCCCGACAACGGCCGCTACAACGAGTACTGGGGTGGTAAGCTTTGGAACGAGGACCCCGGTGCTTTCAAGAACGGCTTCAAGGGATTCTGTTCAGTCTTTGTCACTGCAGCTTTCTCCTTTGCCGGTACTGAGCTGGTTGGTCTCGCCGCTGCCGAGTCTGAGAACCCTACCAAGGCCCTCCCCGGCGCCATCAAGCAGGTTTTCTGGCGTATTACTCTCTTCTACGTTCTCGGTCTTTCCTTCATCGGTCTTCTTATCAAGTCCACTGATGAGCGACTCAACATTTCCGGCTACGCCAATGCCAAGGCCTCGCCCTTTGTCCTCGTTGGCGAGTATGCTGGTCTCAACGGTCTCAACCACTTCATGAACGTCATCATTCTCGTGTCCGTTCTGTCTCTTGGTGTGTCATGTGTTTATGGTGGTTCCCGTACCCTGACTGCCATGGCTCAGAACGGATATGCTCCCAAGATGTTCGCCTACATTGACCGTGGTGGCCGTCCCCTCATCTCCGTCGCAGTCCATATCCTCATGGGTTTCATCGCCTTTGTCAACCTCGACCCCAAGGGTGGAGAGATCTTCGACTGGCTCCTTGCTCTTTCTGGTCTTTCAACTCTCTTTACCTGGGGTTCCATTTGCGTTGCCCACATTCGTTTCCGCAAGGCTTGGGCTCGCCAGGGTCACACCCTGGACGAGATTCCTTTCCGTGCCGCCTTTGGTGTCGCTGGCTCGTACTTCAGTCTTGGTCTGATCATTCTCGTCCTTATTGCTCAGTTCTATGTTGCCATTGTTGCCCCTCCAGGATCCAGTGGTATGGGCACCGTCGAGGGCTTCTTCATCTCTTACCTTGCTTTCCCTGTTGTTCTGGCCTTCTGGGCTATTGGATACCTCTGGAAGCGCGAGGGATTTATCTCAATCGACAAGATCGATGTCGACACTGGTCGACGTGAGCACAACTGGGACGAAATTAACGCTACACGTGCCAAGATCGCTACTTGGCCTGCTTGGCGACGCTTCCTCCACAAGATCATGTAAACATGAGATGTCTTGTGAGGAGGCCTGGTCTCTTAGTGTGTATCTGAGTTGGAGTATGGCCCATTGTACATCCGCTCTCCTGTATATCTTTTATAGTCCAACATGACAATAGTATATCATTGTGCATATCCTAAGAAGTCTCTTTGCTCTTGTGAATTGTGTTTTTCTTCTTCGAGTGATATCATGGTCGAGTAAACATCAATCTTTCGTGATTCGTTTGGGATTACGTGCAGCGGATACGGTCTTTCGTAAATCTTTGGTGATGGAACATGAGTTGCGAGTTGTCACAGACACTGAAAATGGTTTCAAACGTATGGCAACGTCTTTGCGAAGCCTATTTATCTGGTTTTGGGGCATTTTAACATGTAGTCAACCGCGCCCTGCAACGACTCGAATTTATCATTTGTGGAGATGATCACGCCCTTCATGTACGCCCTACAAGTCAATTCGGACTCATGATGGAGTTTAGGAAATTGGACAACTATTCATAGTGGAAAGTCGCTTAGATTATTGCATCACTGTTGAGAACTATGAATTCGAACTGAGGAGAGCATATATAAAAGGAAGTTTGGTGTTGGGTCAAAAGAAGGTTGATTGGCATACTACACGCACCTCGGCTGGGGTCACTGTTCAAAGGCAAATGTGAGTCTCATGCTTAGACTTTGCTGCTTCGCCCCAAGAGCCAATGGTAGAGTACGGGGTTTGCATTACGCTCTCCAGGTTGAAGCGGATCTCGTTACGTACAAAGCCAGATTCACCACGAGCGGACAGCAAGGCAAGATCGGCAACGGCGGATATCCTGGGGTAACAGGCAATAGAGTTCACTCAAGCCACATGCCATATATTATTCGGACTCATCAGCGTACGCGTCTTTGTGAGTCTATTACGTGAAAGAAAGACAGTAGAAGTGGAATCATGATACCACTACGGCTGCGCCCTGTTTCTCCAACTCGCGCCGAGAGAAGAGACACGACGGCGCCTGTTCCTCCAGCCAAGACTGCTCAAAAGTCACTCAAGTACAGTTACTTGTGCTCCGGAGCATGCACCCCAGAAACAGCCTAGACTCAGAAGTTCCACACGATAAACTATCAAACCTGGATAATAAAGATACGGGTCCTGGGCTGCTGGGAAAGGAAGCACAAGTTTAATCTCAAGCGAGACCATTGAGAGGAATTACTCGTACGTATTTTTTACATGATGGAAATTGGAGATTGTGCGGGGGAGCAGGGGTGAGACGTTATCATTTTTGGAGACATGCGGAGAATGCAGAGACGGACAGGGAGAACAGGGGAGTGAGGAATGAAAGGGAAAAGGAGGAATGTCTACACCTTCCTCTTGGGTAATTCTTAATTGTTTCCCCGGTTCTGTTGAATGGAAATAGCACTGCCTCGATTGACTGGGTTTCAGAAGCTTTGATGCGGTGGGACGTTCATTGCGCGGTCAAGTCCCGAGGTTTGTCTAGCATGAGAATGCTTTACTCACATGCCATGCATTCATATGCCAATTGTACTGTACACAAGACTTTACCTTGCCTAGGTATAGTGAATCCTCGGCGTTTATCTCCAACTGACTGACCCCAACGGTAAATGGTAGCTGAAGTTCTCTCGTCCTTCTGGAACTCCTCCTCAACAACGTTGACTATCCATCTATGCTTCAAAACACACAAAGATACATTCACTTATACAAATCTCGCCAAGAAAAAACAATACCGATGCAAGATTTAAACATCATCCACTTCCCCAGACTTTTGAATCTCGAAATTACGAGATCAAATAGAGGGACCTTTTATTTTCAGCTAATTATTACTCAACAATTTGGACATCCCCTGCTCTGAGCCGGCGCAACCCGCCTATGCCGATGCTTTCCACCTCGAATCGAAGCTTTTTTATGCTTTGCGATCTTATTTAAACTCGTGGGCCTTTGCCTTTTCTCTGATGCGGCCTGTTTATCCATACGGGGCGATCATTCTGGAGATGGTGGTCCCGTTCGTAGGGCTGATGGGGTGATGTCGTGATGTAATGGAAACTATGAGCTGTGAGTGTATCATAAGCTCCTTGAAGCGTTATACTTTGATGAGTAGTCATTGTACGTATTGTCTTCACTAGGCTTGCAGCTTCTGCTCTTGTCAAGAATTGTATGTGGTTATGTGAGGAGTAAGTAAAGATATTCATGAGAAGTATTGCAACCAGACGTTCCGAGGTTGCCTTTGTTCAGTTACTCGACTGTAGAGTTGGTCACTCGAAGACTATTCTTCTGCAGTTCTAGAGCCGTCCATACCGTTGCATTTCTTGTCTGGAATAACTTCTGTGTCTAGTCTGGATTTGACGGACATGAGATCGTCGAGACTTTCTGGAAGAGATACGGCTCGAGGGACCTTCCTACACTCTCACACATAAGTAGGTAGCTACTCGGGTCTCACTATAAACTTGCCAGAGCATAACAGTCGGTGTATCTTTGAGGGTGTTATTGTGTAATATTTCAAGCATGGCTTACCTCCTCGAAAACGCAAGTCCAGTCAGTGTCAAAGGGATTCTGATCGAGTCTAGGTATTTTTTGCCACAGTAATTGGTCTACCAAAGGCACCGAATGAGGTAGAAACTACCTACCTAACATCCTTCTCAGTTGTTCTTGTCAATTGGCAAATGATCCAGGAGGGAGAGAGTCTATCGAAGCGTTGCAACGCATATGGGAGGTACCAAAACTACTAAGCTTTCAGAGCCAAAGTGTAACTCGGCAATAACACATTCACAACTTCTCAGAAATGAACAAGAAAATACTCAGCACTTTATCAAAAGCAATATCTCATACCGGGTACTATTGATTTTCAATTACCAGTGACAATTTGGTGACACTCGACAGTATCCCCGTCCGCCTCCTGCCTCGACAACCCGCTCTCAACGCCTCAACACCACAACCACTTCACGATACACAATCAGGGTAAAAAGAAACGGCTTTGGCAAAAGAATATTCCAGCCGTCGAGGCAGTTCGAATGCGTAATCTGGGAATCGAACCCAGGGCTCCCCGAGCTTACTCGAGTTCCTTGATGAAACCCGGATGGCAACGGAGAATTTTACCACTAAACCAATTACGCTGGTTCTTGTTGTTGAAGATGACACCGCAATTTAATACTGAGAGGAAGATGAGCAGCTGGGACAGGTATCATCTCCAGCCTTCAGGCGCCGGTTACAATACCGACCGATCAAACGCGATTCCCAGGCAAAACGAATGTATCAAGTGCATACATGAATTAAGGAACTAAAATCCGATAAAGCAAAAGAGGTGATTTGGCGTGAAGGAGTTCTGAAAGCCGTCTCAACACTTCAACCAGAGCAAAGCTTTTTATCCAAATTGCTTTCTGGTTCAGTCAACTAGATATCTAGAACAGGAGCTTTATTGGGAAGCTAGAGTGAAGGAATAGGACAATTGAGGACATGAGTGATGTAGATCTCACAACAAAGCAAGAGTAGCCTCGAGGCATCAGAATAGTTTGCTGCTGGGAGCATAAGAGACGAAATTAGCAAGTCGGTTTATGCTATTTAGACTAAACTCTTAGGTTTTTTTAGTTCAGTTTTATATCACAAAGCTCAAAGCTAATTCTGAGTTAATACAGTCCAAACTTAAACTACCTTATCGTTTACTTGAGAGGAACTCGTAAGAAGGACAATAGATGGGAGTATTCTGATGGTAGCTTGAGTAGCATGGCAACATACTCAGATGACTTAAGACCATAATATGTGTAGGAAGCTTGACAGTAGTCGATTATTAGCTTAGGAGCTATGCGATGTAGGGCAGGTGGAACATATTTAGGGACATTGCTGGATGGTATCTCAAGCAATGGCTTGTCTGCTCAGATGCTCAAGTCCAGTATCAGCAAAATTCTACCCAAGTCTTTCTCTACCACACTGCTTGGTGTGTAGTGGCTCTCAATGAGCTTCAAAACATTTGCCTAATACTTGGCTCTCATAGAAAGGCTTACTCAATTTCAGTCTCGCAGTTTATGGTTATTTGAATGGTTATAGAATAAGAAATTGTAATTATCACTTCTTGCTTAGATCAGTTCTTTCGCCTTTCTCTCACATTACAACCCATGCAGCACTTTCGCTTGACTTTACAAAAGAGACACCAAGTCAATATTTTATGAAGTATATATAAGTACTGTTCAAAACATGGTGTAGGCATTAAATAGCCTGTGATCCGTATGACACCTTGACATCAGTGATCCTTGAAGCGGATGGTTCAGGTGGTGGCTTCATAGTATTTTTTTAATTGGCAAGCATGAGTTCTAAAAGAAAATGAGGCAGTTAATTTCTAGGTCTTCCTTACAATTGTATTATTGGTAGTGACGAAGAGAATTGAACTTGCTTCTGAGTGAATGACATCTCCATACATGGCTCACCCATTGTTCACACTGGTGTCT
The DNA here is from genome assembly GCF_000303195.2 of Fusarium pseudograminearum CS3096. NCBI lineage: Eukaryota > Fungi > Ascomycota > Sordariomycetes > Hypocreales > Nectriaceae > Fusarium > Fusarium pseudograminearum. The sequence continues at coordinate 6,001,918 of NC_031953.1, read as the reverse complement.
GTCATCAGCATATATCAACCTACCAATACGATCTTAGTCTGACAAACAAACTGCACATCTCTTTCTTCGTGCATAGGGACGAGTAAGTTGAACAGTAGAAATAAAATGTTTGACTAGACTGTTGTGGTGGACCAACTTAAACGCCATGCTTCCAAGTCAAGTGTTGGTCACCCTAGAGGCCTGCCTCCAATATCAGCCTCTCTTTGATGCATCGCAAATCTCGAAAAGAACAAGTTCAGAGGATCACGATAGAATGTAACCTCATACTCCAGTCGATGCCCATCGTAATCCGGCATTCGTAATTAAAGTGCTTCGTAAAACAGCGATTACGCAAGCCACAGTCTCGTAACGAACACTTGTCCTTGGAATTTATTCTGAGACCTCTACCAAGGGGAAACAATCTTGTCGACTCAAAAAGACTCTACACCTTTTCAATCGAGAACAAAGAACAATACAAATCGTGATAACCACATTCGGTGTTGAATTGCTCTATTGTTCACAGTTTCGGGGCATCAATAGAAACAACACCCTCCAACATCCTCTTAACCTACAGCGTGCACGTGATAAAAGCGAACATGGCCCAGTTCTCTATCGCAACTCGGCCTCCTCTCACATTATCGCAGCTCGTAACCTTCAGCTCCCCTCCTATGGAAGCGTCACCGCTCACTCGCCAGCCTCAGCCCGAGGTCTTCACCCCGAAGATCATACAATTGTATGATTCTCTCTTCAAGGTAAGCGACCCCTGTTCAGCTCCTCATCCTCACCATGAACTAAACTAGCTTCCCTCTTCTAGGTAGATATCCGCACAAGCTTCAACTATGCGCCCGCGCCTCGACTGATCCGCCCTTGCTTCGAATTAGGATGACTACGATGATGAAGAGAAGACTGATGGCTTCTGGACCGAGTTTTTCCTCCTCAGACCCGATCGTGCCGCCCTGAAACGTATCCTCAACGACCTGAGTCCGAGCCATGTCTTGTCCCTCGATGTTCGCACGCAGGAGCTCTTTGCGAGAGCCGTAGCTACTGTTAAGGGCGCGCATAGTCTTGCGCAGCTACACGCGTTGGAAGTGAGTAGCACACCACCCGATTGCAACACACGAGTTGGTCCTGACGCTTGCTAGACGCTCAGTGTCTTTCTATCATGCCTCCTCTCCAAGAGGTATCCTCAACCTAGTTCCGACATCATGGTTCTGCTCGCAGGACTCGACCACATCGATTCTGTCTTTACTGAGTTCGTCAGTGCTTTGGAGGCCATAATAAGGAACAGCAAGGACTGTAAGGACTCGCCATCGCACAATACAGTGGCCCAGCTGACCCTGGTGTAGTGGACGTTCGATACAAGGCAATCGAAGTGTTGTTAGCGGTAACAGCTGGAGCTTACCAAACAACACTGTTGACATACTTGATTCAAAGAGATCTCTTCCCTGCAGTCATGAAGGTACGGCAACATACCGAAAGACGACATGTCCCCCAAACTAACATCAACGCAAGTTCATTCAAGATTCAGCCACATCAGACCAAGTACTACAACCGTTCACGTTACTAGGCCTGCTGGCCAACTACAACAAATTCGAGTTCCAGAATCCTTACCAACAACGACTAAACGACTTTGTCAACGAGGCTGTGATTCAAAAGATAGTTGGTGCCGTGGGACAAGCTTGTTCAACAGTTCGGTCTCGATACATCACTATCCAGGATGATCTCCCTGAAGGCTGGACCTTCAGCGCGACCCTCAACATGATCGGACTTGGTGCAATCGCACCTGGGCCAAAGCCTGTGAACAACCCAGTGTACGATGTTGAGACCGCCAAGGCTCTCTTCACGCAGTTGTAAGTTTTATCGTCACGACGTATCTCACAACTCGACTAACGTTATGTTAGACCCGAGGAAGAAGCTGCTGTTCTTCTGGCTACATACGACTTTACTCATGCCAACAAGCTCTTCTGCTTCAACCTGGTCACAATGGCAGCAGAGCCAGATACTGAGCAGCCCATCGCCAGCTATCTCTCTCTCACCTCATACCTTCTTCAGCACGCCTACCTCTCACCCCGAGCTACCTACTACGCTCATCTCAACCTCATGGTATTCCGCCTCCTTATTGAAGACCCCGCGATTTGCAAGCGTATTTGTAGCGATGATTCCCGCGTAGCAGTCCGTCTGTGTCGTCAACGCCAACCTTATCTCCCCCTTGTCAAGGGCGAGCGAGTCCTCGCCATATCTCTTCTCGATACCATGATCGATGCTGTGAATCATAATCTTAGGCGCCGCCTCGACGTCAGTCTTTATACACTTTGCTTTGGCATCATGCTACGCATCATCTCGTATCTGTCTCGCACACGTACACGCTTAGAGTATCACTGGCCCGAGTTCTTCCGCTCCCTACTCTCCATTGTCCGCTTCCTCGCCACATACACAGCCGACCTCAAGGATCTACCACATATCGACACCCTCCTCGACCACGTCGTCAACCTCATCGCCCTCTCCCTTTCCGCCGGCGAGGCCTTCCTCCCTACGCCCGCTGACTACGACGATCTCTTCTACAAGGTCGTCGAGTCAGGCGAGGTGCTTACTAAGTTCAAGGAGAACTACCGCTTGGCTAACCGCCACAGCAACTCCATCGACACTCTCATCAACGTCAGCGCGCACTACAACCAGATGCTTTCCGAGGGCGGTGCGAGTCGCCGTAAGCCCAGTCTTTTGACGACACAGGAGGTCACAGAGGTTATTCGTCAAGGATACGAGACGTTGAGTATCCAGGCCAAGGAGGGTTTGGACTCGTGGGAGCGATACAGGGAGGCAGACGAGAGGACTCTGCTCAAGAAGATGGCGAGGGCAGCAGTTGGTGACGTTCGTGTTATGATTGAACGGTAGAGCAGGCAGTTGAGTGCTCTAATGAAATGATGAGACTGGTCCCGGGATAGAATTCTAATGACTACATACATTCCTCGTGTAATTATTGAGGTTGTTCTACCAGTACTTCTTTGCGAACCGCATCTCTGACAACACTCCCATCTCCGATAGTATCCTGAACCAAAGTCCGGACTTGCACAATCAATGTCATAGTCGTCGTCGTCATCATCATATCAACAAAATCACGACTCATGCCTCGAATGTTCCAGCATCTGCCGTCTTATTCGGACCCAGATCATCTCGCCTAGCTATAATAAGATCCACGTATACTATTTCCTGCCCTGCACCATGCTTGCGAGTATCCTCTTGACCCTGACACGAGACCAACATGACGCTGTGTACAGTGTGTTTATGCGTCATATCAGCAGCATCTCGGCGGCTTTAATTACATTGTTGTCCAAGAAAGTTTCGGTAAGACCGGGACTATGAACCATAGTGTCAAATGGAACATGAAACAATGATTGTCCATTAAGTATCGGTAACATCGCGCTGTCTTCTAAGGAACTACATCCAAGTCTGAGCCTCATCAAACTAGCCACAATGAGATAGCACATCGCAACGCATAAGAAGGATGGACCTTGTTAATTAGCGGTTATTATGGCCGAGGTAGTGGACGTAACCTTGGTAAATAACCAAGTAAGAGCAGTACTAGTATGTGTCGTGTGACCTCGTCCATGATGGTGGTCTTGGTAGTGGTGTATATATTCGACGTCGACGTTCCAGTATATAGCATCCACGATCTGCTACAAGATGGCCCGGTACGGCGACATGCAATGAAGATCATCGAGTGTCACCGTTGAGACTCGAGACACAGTTTTACCGCACGAACCAAATGACGAACCAACCGTCCCGCAAAACGTGCCACTAGCAACATTTTGACAGGAGACAAGGGTCGGTGCTACTGTACATAAAACCACGTGGGCGGTATTGGGAGGGATTGCAACGTTGTTTTGCCCTCAGTAATGCGCCAGACTACTAAATAAATGACTGCTAGTTTGCGAGATGGGCATATCGAACTGCCAAACTGACTTTAGTGATGCGACAGATTATCATAACTGGTACATAGTATCGTTATCGTAGTATTGTGACACCGGAGACACCGCTGGGCCTACGCCCTGTGACTGGAAAGTCTTGGTTCCGGTTCCGTGGGAAGGGCACAGCAGTTAGTTAGGGCGTGTACTAACTATTGTGATCTCTCTCATTTCTCTCCTTCGCTTCGCCTGAGATTCCGACGATATGGTGACGAGACGAGGCTCCCATGCTTAGCTTGGAGTCACAAGCCAAGTTGAGGCATCCGGAAGAGTGTCTGATCGCAATAACATGAAACCCATCTGTTTCTTCAAGTTTCGGCCATATTCTTTGCCGAACTTCAACTATGCAGCAGCGCCTCATATCAATGGTAATCTCTTCATAAGCAGAAATGGTTCTCTCCATCACCAGCCAAGATCAAAAGGTCTTAGAGTTAGAGCCCAATCCAACCTAATCTGCCCAAAACTTGCTGCTAAGTGGCCCTGCCCCATTTGAGCGATCTACCTGGATACCCCAATACTGTAACGACATCCCAATTCGAGGATTTTCCAAGGCCGATCACCATGTAACTCAATCAGCGAATGGGGTGTAGACATATTGCCAGTACATAGCCAGGCACCAGCTTTCCCTCGCCAAGGTGACATGGGATAGCGGTCGAGACGGTCGTCGCTTGTGAGCCGAGAGAAACCATGCCAAAGTTGGACCGGTCATTTGGCTGAATATGGCCCCGGCTTCAGCGGATAGATTCCCGCCAAGTTTGACAGGCCCACCGAGCAGTGCAGTTGAAGAAAAAGAAGAAAAAAAGACATTAATGAGACCCAACACAAGTGAATGATGGTATTAATCCAGCCGTGGGCAAGGACAGGCCTTGGTGGATGTTATTGTTGTTGTATCGAGGCACGGCTCGTCAGACAAGGTCAAGCATTTAGGTAAGGTGATAGTCGATGTGCGTGATGGCGAACTGAGTATCCGTAAACTCTCATGGGTCTTTCCTCTTGTCTCTCGCTTCGCGTTAATTACCTGGTCGCAACCTAGTAGTTATAAGGGAACGGCATGCGTCCAGGGTGCTGCAACGGTGAAGACGAGGCGTTACTAGCGCCGGCATGTCTGCATGTCTCTTTATCCATGTCCACGCCTTTTTTTACCCAGCAATTGTGAAGCATACGAAGCCAAGACTTACTTAGCTCGTGCGTAGAAATTGTGACAGATGACAACTAGCTATCGTAGTATTCGTATACTTGCAGTCGAATTGATATGTGAGCCGAAGATATAGCCTCAAAGATCAGTCCTCAAGAGTTGGGCAAAGGGAAAAGTACCTGGGTCACAGTCAGCAAAGCAACGCAGAGTATATCAATCCATCGGGTGATACGGTTACAATAGATTAATAGTAATCAACAACGACTACCCCATGCATTGCAGTGTGACAAGACGTACAGTCTATAGGGCCTCATCACCTTCGCCTCCGCATTTCCCGTATACATAATAGTGGCTTACCTGATCTTGATCTGCAAATATTACATTTTGCCATGCTTCAGCTCCACACCGGCGTGTGAAGAAAATGCCACCCAAGCACGGCACAGTATCTGAGGATGTGAAGAGGCATTGCTCGACCTAGTCATGAATCCATGGAGCACCTGATATACAGAGTATGCCTCAAGGATTGTGTTTCCAGCATCTGTGTATCTCCACAATCTTGGTCTTTGTCCAGGTATCGAATGACGTGATTCTCCTCTTGAAACGAAGCATAACATGCCGATAACGGGCTTTTCGGTCAAGGGAATGGTCCAAACTGGAGTAGACAGACGATCCCCTATACGATGCAACGTGATGCGATGCGATGCAGGGAAACCCTTAACGTGCTGTGTGCCAGTGAGTGAGGCCATTGCATATCCACCAAACGGGGGAAATGCCACCTCGCTCGCTCTCTTCCTTCATCTCCGTCGATCAATCACACCACAATTACGTGACTGGAAAATCACATGCGATTGGCATAGCAGAAGTAACAACTCCCCTGCATCTTACATACATCAATGCAGGAACCCGACCAAATGTGCTGCGCCAATCGCCTCTCGGACCATTGTAAATAAACTCCGTGTCCCCTGACTGAAACCGCTTTTGACGCGTTGACAGCTGTATCAAGACACTATAGACCTGGAGTGCGGTTGCAAGGCCATTGAACATCATGATAGTAGGTAGGTCCGCGCGTCTCCCTTGTGGGATGAACAGTGTCGTGTTAGATATTGGTACGCTGATTACCGTAATCATTAATAATCCGTTGTACGCTTGTACTCCGTAAAATGTAACGGTCTGTTAAAGATCCTTGCTCTTTCACAAATAGGCTCTCAACTTTCATTTGATAGTGACGTCGTATTGATAACCGCTGCTCTTTGTCGTTGAGTTTGAGTCCTGGGCCAAAAAAAAAGCTGTGTGCAAAGCGTGACAGAGGGGTTTCTAGAAATCGTCAGAGCCAAGCCATGAAAATGACTGTCCGGCCTGTTACGCTTCATTGTGTAAAAGACATCCAATCATCGCTCATCTGTCGCTATGGTTCAGTATCACAATACATGCGCACGGTTGATAAAATTCGGAGCAACTTGATGGAGAGGTGCTTCAGGGTAGCCATGGAGTAATTTATGACTTAAACCTAGAAGCCATATGAGATGTTTCTTCATCTGTGATTCATATTAGCAACTGAACAAATGCAACGCAGCCAGCAGGCCTTACCAGCATTTGCACCAGCCCCACAGCGAATGCTGAACCACATTGACGGGATTGATGTCTCCCATAGATCTTGTGTTGGCCAGGACTGCCAAGTATCGGCATGGACGATAAGTTGATGCCAATATTTGCTAACATAGGCCTTGGAAGATTCGAACCCCGCATAGTAGCTTATGCAGAGTACGTGCGCATCGTTCCTGATAATCATACCTAGGAACAAGAAGATACTTCTTGGCGATCGCTCGAGATTCATTGATGCATTCGAAGACAGTTGATGACTGGTTGGATAAGTTCGAACTCCTGTTGGCGGACCATCTTGCTACCTCATCATGAACTGACAGTGGCATTTATGTGCTCAAACCATGCCCAAAATAGACTGAGCCTATTCGTATCGTTCTCAAGTAGCTCACCTTCGGTTGAGAATCACCAGTGGTAAGTTCCCAGCAGCTAATAGAGTTCAGCCGCACAGTTTGGATTGTAGTGATGGCCATGCCAACGCTCTATTGATATATCACAGTCTAGACATGCAGTAGTCCTGACCCTTGATATTGCTTTTTGTGGAAAATGAGCTGAGTGGCATGGATTTACTGTTTAGTCTGTCGATCATAACAACATGCCGCCCGAGGTCCAAGGAAACCTCGGCAGTTGAACAGACACTTCTGCCAGCCCTGTAAATATTCCCGACGAGCCCCGTAATGCTCGTCGACGCCCTCTGCTGCGTTTGCGGACTGACTCGGGTTTCAACACGCCTAACTGTGCCGGAAGAGATCCTCGCTAGCCTCGCTAGCCTCGCTCGCCCCGACGACGATTGGCACTACACCTAACGCCAGGCCATTGGTTTTGAATCTGATATCATGGACACGGGACAAAACGCCGACTGGGCGTCTGCCGTAGACAAACTTGGATCCGTGCGTTGTCAAACATCACAATGAAGCGCACTTACAAATGCTGCTAGACTGTACAGTAGTTGTGCTATCCCAGCAAGTGGACTGATTGTTTCGTGTAAAAAATCACCAGGTAGGCAGAACTCTTGAACAGGTATCGACCTGCAACCGTTAGGGCACGGCCGGCCGGGGAACAGATCCTAGAGCCGCTAAACGAGGCCGTTCGTGGTGATTGAAGGCTTAAGGTTGGTCCAGAGAGTTCACATAGCACCAGCCAGCGCGCGGATAAATTCCACGATGTCTTGGAGGCTCCAAAAACACTCTACCGTACCGGGTTTCTAGTGTCTGCCTGTTAATAGTACGCTGTACCGTAACTAGCTGAGGCAGTATCCGTAAGTCGGTATTATTCTTGTCGGAACCGGGAAATGCCGTACTAGATCCATTGCTAGGTAGTGAACTAGTGCGCGAGTTTTGCTTCTGATTATCTCCCGCCCGCTGTCTGTCTTTATTACTCGTAATTGGCACGGCCCTCTTCGAGGGTTGTGCGCGGCTGGCATTTCGATACTGGAGTTGCTGGAGTTCCTATCTGCAATATGCAATGCTACGCTGCCATTGCGCGTAGATCACAGGCAAATAACCATAAATTTCGCAAAGACTGCAGAAGGGACAAAGCCATGTTGGCCATTGCCAAGGTGCACACGAGTGATCTCGCCAGATTCGCTGATCAGAAAGCTCCCCAACAGGACTCCAAATACTGTTTCCTTTTCTTTTCGCAAACTCCACCAACAGAGTGGTTAACAGATTGACGATCGAGCGCCATAGGCGGCGCCTCCAAGTTTCAGGTACCATCACCAAATATATCCAATAAGCGTGATTCCCGTTCTTTAGATTGGCAATCCGTGTCCAAGATGGCGCACTACTGCATGAACTAAGACGTTGCCTGCATGGGTAGCACAGCAAACTTCAGATCCGCGTCGTGTTGCTTTGATCTGCTTCACCATCATTGTAGATTGCTTCCATTCACACCCAGAGTTGGTAATCCACTCAAGATCAGAGATTGCCTTGTTGGTTAAGAGTAGTGGGACATCAATCTCACGTCACGCCCCAAATAGATATGTCTTTGCCAGCCGCACTGGGCCTGCATTTGCCGAACGTCATGAGAAAAAGTGAGAGAATGACGTCGAATCTAGGTCCCCTGGCTGTTTGCACACAAAAATCAGATAGCAGACTTGGTTCTTTCGAAACCTCGCGCTGATCTGCTAAACACAACGGCTCACCGAAGCTAATACGCAGTGTTCGCCCAGCAGGCGACGTAGTGCTAGTCTGAGATGAAATGTTGTGACGTACTCGCTCACGGCTTGAACAATTGCATTTGCTTTTGTCTCTTCAACAAAGTTAGCGTGCCGTGGGGGCAGGGCTTCATCCCTGCTGCGAAGTCGGTAGGGGACCAAGCGGACCAATCCTTTTTTTTGGGCAGAGGAAGCGGCCCGGTGCGACTAGAAACCACCATAATTGGTCGCTACAATCATCATTATCGTGACAAACAAGAATATTGTAGATCAGCGTGGGAGACGGAGACTAGCGTAAAGCTTAGTACGTATTCCGTGTGTTGAGGAATGAGAAACGGAAGCGTCCAAAGCGTTTTGTACCCGGCTCGTTTGGTAAACCGTCACTAACAGGCTCTTATTCTCATAGGATGGCTTGTGTATCCGTCGGTGGAAGAGCAACAAATCTGACGGCCCGTCCACTATCAGCGCCATCCGTTTGTCGTACCCGTTCCAGCACTTGTACCACAGTTGATCACAGATCATCATCGAGTTGCCGGAAGACCATATCCATTAGCTTCAGTTTGATGTGATGAGACAAGATAAAGTTTTCGGATCATGATGAGAGACTTAGGTAGCCTTGGTGCGCATCACGTACTTCAGGTTGGAGGCACGTAGTCTAACAGCGGTGTCTCTCACCATTATGTGCGGGCCCGGATATACGGTGTAACTTTTTCTTATCCCCACCGAGCGCTTGATGTTCCGGTTGTCCGGTAGCCCAGAGCTCATAGACACGAGCTTGGTGGTGTACTGGAAAAGCTGAATAGCTAATCAGCCTGAAAAATCTTTCGTGGTTAAGTTTTGGACTTGCATTTTGAACTCCGCAATGATACGCACAAGCATGTAGCGTTGTGGAACCGTTCTTCAAGAGTCTGAGCGAGCCAGCAACCAAGGCTTTCCTGGAACTAGATTCGAATCTGTTACTAACGAATCGGGTATCACTGTTCAGAAATGAGAATGCAATTCGCGAAAGGCGAGGATCGGTGCAAAAAGTCCGTTGTTACTTCATGTATCCGTGACGAGGAGACTGTTGGCTGGGTAAAGGTCAGAAGAACCCGAAGAGACAAGCTGGGTTGAGTGGAGACATCTTCCGGACGGAATCCTTGTGGGTGGCTTGCTTGCTTGAAGCAAACTGCTTCCAAAAAATGCCTGCCGTTGCACTCGTTGCACGATCAGCCAACAAATTACCCAAGCAAACACATGCGCGTTGGTGGTATGTAAGGACTTGGTTTCGGTTACAAGCAGTTGATGGTGATAACGTGATCTCGACCTTCTGCAAGGAGATATGCGGACGTCGATTTACGTCCAGTTGCAAGGGCTGGGGTCAACCAACTGCTGTTTCCCGACTTCCCCCCTGTTAGTGTCCAGACAAGCATGGAGAAACCTCAGAGACCAACTGGGGGATGTAGGTGAATGAATGGGTTCTGGTTTTCGGTTGTGAATTCGCCTATGCTGAACTACCAGATTTCGAAACCGAGACTGGGTGTAATCAACAGGCTAATGGTAGCTGGTGATATCAAATGTCTTGGGATTCCTTTGTTGCCAGGCGAGAGAATGCCGGCAACCTGCGAGATGAAGCACGATGCAATGCCTGGCCATAACGTTCGTTTTGTTGAGTGGGGCTGGGTGCGGAATTGCTTTGATGATCGTATCATACCTACACCAGGTAGGTCGTGAAAAAGGATTCACAATCGCGATATACCGGACAGGCACCCCGTTCGCAGATCGTTATATGCATTGAAAAATTTAAAAATTGCGTAGAAGGTGTGTTTTGTTCCTGTTGTTTGCTATAGCTTCGACATCCGATCGCTTGTTGGATAGCGTGTATCAACCGAAGACATTGCTACACCGCGAATCGACAGACCACAAGGGCTACGGTTGCGGGGCGTTAGCAACGGACAGACGGGCGATCCATACATAAAGGTACGCTATGTATTGTTGATAGTCAAGGTATGGCATCGACGCCTTGTGTTTGAGTGCCAAGATGTGTATGAATACAGACGCTGTGCCTCACAAACAAGCACTATGTACAGTATTGGCAAGGTTTTAGGCCGGAAATATCAATGAAAACGCAGGTGAGGCTGAGAGACCCCAAGGTAAGGCTGGATTTAATTGTGTGTAGGAATGAGAACGCACAGCCGCAAGCTAATAGTGTGATTGGACTATCTGAAGTGCCGTTCAAATCCGTGATTGACAGTGAGATATCACTAGTTTAGTTGACGATTGATCTCGGCGCTCTTGCAATCTGCAAACAAGACACTTGGGCGGTATAACAGGGTTGGGTATAGACAGGGGTAAAGCCGTCGTTGGTACCGGGGAGGCTTCGCGGAAGCAAGGTCGATGCCAAGGAGTCAGGGATCATGTCCACCCCCTAGCCTGGCAGTTCTGGCAGTTGGCTTGGACATCAGCCAGTCCCTGTCAGAATATTCGAAAGGGGATTGATGTCACTAGCCAATCTTTAGCGTGAAGGCAAAGGTCCGACTTCGAATCGCGTTTGAGCTGCAAATTGAGAGCATGGAGATGCGACAAACGAAAGTGAGGTAAAGAAGCAATGACGATTGCAAGTGCAGCACTGGGTCCTATGGGTCTGAAGCGCAATAACCTTGGAGGTGATCTGGGAGTACTCCGTGTCGACCCATCCGAAAAGACAAGTAAGGATCAGGGTCTTTTGTCGATCTATGCTCAGGTGTCAGTCAGTGACGGCGAGGAAAAAGAAACGTTTTGCGGAGAATATTGGATGAACCGCTGCAGCACGGGTCGTGTCGTGGTGATGCTCAGGAGTGAGTCAAGCCAATCATCTAATAAAACAGTCAAAGCCATCAGCTTGCAGGAGCAAAAAGTCAAAGCGAGGGGGGGGGAACGCGAAAGTGAGGCTTAACTCAAGACCTGCAAGGCAAGCGCCAGGAGGTATCAGTTACGGTGTTGGTGCTACCTGCCATAATGATTCATGTGACTAACTTAGTAGGTAGCAGGCGCAGATTTGATGACATTTGACAGAAGGTGTACTCCGGGCTCTTTCCATTTGCGTTCACCTGCCGACGGCCTACCTATCTAAATTTGGCAGAGACATTTAGAAAATCTAGAAGCCTCTGCCCCCGTCCTTCCCCATAGACCCTGCATTTTCAGGAAATTCAATATTTTGCGTCGATTGAATGATGTTGATACTCAGATACATAGTACTGTCGCCAGACGCCACATCGCGTGGTTTACTGTTCTCTGCGGGGGGTTCCAGAGCATTTAGAACCATGTTCGAAACGCCAGATTATCGAGTGTCGCTGCAATGGCGCCGCCTCAAACAACAGTCTGCATTTTCAAAACGTTGTTGATCGCTTCGTGCGAGTAATTACTCCAAGTGCGTACAGCGATTGTACCGTCATCGTACTTCCAAGGAGCTGCCTACGGAGTGATAGTGTCATTCTGGCATCCTAGCGAGAACCCTGAATTTTTCCTTTTCATTTTCCCTTATTTGTCTCATTCCTTTTCCCGACGCAATGATCAGCAGCTAGTGGATGACGAAAGCATGACTGACGGCAGATCGTGCTCTGGGAGAGGCTGTGTCGTTAGATGAGCAAGCAAACTTGGGCCCTTCTGTGTTCTGTACTTCATGTCATGGATGACATCGAGTTCCCGGGAACCAATCGTTTTCTCACTGGAAGAACAGGAGAAAGGGGCGCAACGTCCACCAGCTAGTATTGTCTACGCCATAACCGAACCAAGGAGACGCCGTCTTGTTCGAATCGTGCGCCGAGTGGCATACTAATTTGGAGCCGGCTCTTAAGTTGAAGCAATTGGTGTGTTTTTTGGTGAATCTAGACGCTCGACGGCGCCGACGTAGTCACCAGGTGTGCGGTGATCCGAGTTTGGCACAAACAAGTATTTGTTGGGTTTACGGACAGAAACATTCAACATGCCGTGATTATTGGTTCATAACGCTCTAATGTTAGGTTTCAATGGAGCACTATAGAACGCGAATTGATAAATCCAATAGTTGGCAACGAGGACATAATAGTAGATCCAGCATGGCACAGCATGGCATAGCATGTCATCCGAGACCGAATATACCCGCTTTTTACGAGGCAGCCTCTGCTCTGTGCGTGCTCTACTACTATTGTGGCCCAAGCTGTGCTATCAGCTCGTTCGGCGGTTTCGTGGGGAGTCGGTGACAGCAATAGCTTGCGGCTGAGACGGTCTCGTGGGCCCAGGACAAGTCGCTGCCCGTCGTTGAAGATGCGAAAAAGGGGACTGGGATATCTCCACAGAGGTTTGTTTCTATTGAGTCATTGCGGCAACCGATTAAGTCAGCAGATTCCTCGCTCCAGGCCTGGCTGGCTGGCCATGCAGGTTGGTCGAACTGTAGCTCCATTGCGATGCTGAAGCGAGACGCAGGAGAGTGCATTGGCTCGCCCATCTTGCATATCGCCTGCAGCCCAGCTCAGGAACAGGTGAACTAGGGCTCGACTAAGTAGAAGAGGAGGCACAAAACAGGATCAAGGGAGCCAATTGCATCAAATGGTTGAAAAATAGTTTCTCGGCTGTTTCTTGCGTTGTCGCCCTTTGCGCTGCCGTCTCGACCTACCCGGCACCGCTGATATTTTACACACATATACGCTTAGCATGAGTGATAGACTCCCTTGATGTTGGGATCGTGGCTCGACCGTTTACGGCTTTGCTTCGGAGTCCACGCAATAATCTATGCATTTAGCCATCATCGCATGGCTAAAAATACCGTTCATATTATAGCTGCAGTATACTTTACCACAGCAACAACGGTGGTATTCAATCCGACAACCTGTTACGCTAAACTGTAAAATGAAACCGGCAATAGTTCGTGTGATGAGGGCTCCCATCCAGAGCGGTCACGTCTTCTGACTCGGGATCAATTCTCCGTCCATGATGTTCCTTTTGTGGTGCGAATTCCCATGTATAGTCTTGTACGATAACAACCCCTCTTCTCTCTTACGAGGCCAGTTATTTTACGAGCTCAACACGACGCGACACGATATGCACAGACGATGCATGAGAGAGGAGAGAGGGAACTTGTGGAGTGGAACCAAGGCCGTTGATATCTAACGTTATTCGATGATAAGTGAAAGTCTGTTCCAAGGTTATTGGATTTTTACTTTTCTTGGGAAATTCACAATTTTTTTCTTAATTCTTATTCTTATCTCGTAGCGCAATCTGGCCTGTTTTGGTGAAGTGCCAGTGTTGGTGCTTGGTGCGACGCTCTCAGAGACATATCTCTCTCCCTCGGTGGTGATGGACAGCCTCGATGATTTACGGCACACACACTGTAATAGGAACTCATAGTGAAAACGGGTCCATTCACACTCCCCTCGTCTCTCTCCGCGAGCCAAGTCCAAGGGGCCATTCTCTTTCGCCCTAGAGTGCTTGCTCTTAAAAGCTTCGTTGTGGCCTGGTCGAGTCTAACTCACCTGCCGGACCACCGGGCCCTTGATATCGGCTCAGAAGCATTTTTTTAGCTGCCCAGACAACAGGGGGATGCGAGCAGTTAGCTCTCTTGATCAATCGAGCGAGAGGCCCCCAAGCCCCTGGTAGCTGCACCGTAGTGGGAAAAACTCCACTGTCTTACGACGGTGATATGTAAGTAAAGGCGCAGCATAGTAATAAAGTCGGGTAGATAAAAGTTATGGTTACCTAGGTAGGTTGGAAGAGTGAAGCCCCCCCTCCATGAGACCAGGCACAATGGCTCTCCAGTACTCTGTACCTGCGTACTGACTGTACGTACGTAGGTACTTGCAGTAAAACGCCACTCGTCACTTACGGCGTCTGTTTCTCCACTTCTCACTTCTTCTCTCTCGAGTGATTGTGACTGTTGTACCTTGAGAGGTCTTTGCCCCCTGATCAGTTTCACAGGGGACCTGGGATTGGATTTAGGATTGGGGGCGTGGGGTTATCTTCCCGCCGACCTTGCCCTGGCACCTTCAACACCAAAAAGCCCACATCGACCCGTACGCTATCTCCTCCACCCCCTGGAACTTGGGACAGACCGGGGGGCCCCTGAGCCGACAAAAGAATCCTAGACAGCGAGAAAGAGAGTAGAGCCAGAGGACGGAAAAGAGGACTCCACTTGACTGACGAAAGACGTGGGTGTGGTGTGGTGTGGCCACCAGACCCAGGAACTGAGAGAAGAGAGTCTCGCCAAAAGACTAGGTTAGTAGTAAGAGTAAGAGTAAGGTACCAAGACTACCAGGTCACTACCGACTAATAAAGTGAATGTGATAATACCGCCGCGTTCCCCAGACCCCGACGTTTTGTTCCCATCTCTTCCTCCTCGACTTTTGACTCGATTCGATTCGACTTGTGCCTATTTCAACTTTGTCTCTTCTCATTGTTTGTTGTTAGTGTGTGCTTGGGTTCCGTTTACGGTTTTTGCATTTCACGTATTGCTTCTATCACTGCTTCCGACAAGACTCTGCATCACAGCCAGATATAATCCGTCATCGCCTGATTTGGTATCGAGCTCTCACTCTCACTCTCACTCACCCTGCCGGTCCACCTCAACCACTTCATTCCATCAAACTCTTGGTCAGCGCGGACAGTTAGACGAACGACCACACTCAACACCAAACGACGATACATCGACGAAACCGAAAATTGATTGCGATTGGCCAATTGGACTGAACAATTCGACACATCACTCAGTGTTTGAACTTGGACAAGGTAAGCTTATACGAGGAAAAACCCTAGCGAGCAACACCAATTTGTCTCTTACACCGCACTGCCATTATCTTGTTTTTGTCTTTTTTTTGTCTTTCCTTTTTCCACCGTTGGTACGCAGGTACCACATGTTATCCGCAGCGAGGCACATGCACATATAGTGTTTGGGATGGTCAAGCAAGCATGCGTCTATAGGTGCATCGCAGGCTACATACAGCATGCATATGGGCGGATCGTGCCGTATGTATGTATGTATGCTTCAGGCGAGAACAGCGGGCTTGTTTCTTGTCGTGTCGTGTTGATGATCTGATCTCATAGGATCCAATACGAGACGAGGTGAGAGGAAAGACAGTACTATTGTTATATGATATATGACAAGATGTGATCAGATGAGGAAGGGAAAGGAAACGAGGCACGCAACTGTCCTGGGCAGTCCACCTGGATTGGATGGAAGCCCAGGGCTCGGTCCAGTGGTTCCCTTCCCTATCCCTACCCTCTCCGCACTGCAACTACCTGCCTGGCCTCAACGTCCCGGGTCCTTCTCCGCCATAAGCCCCTCCATTTTCCAACGTCTATCTACCCGACGCCTTCGCTGCGGAGCAGGTCCCCCCCTGCCATCTTGAGCATTCCTTGACACTCTCCATCCTGTCTCCCTTCATTCCATTTCTGTTCTTCTTACAACAATCAACTCACTCATATCCTCCCATGTGACTTACTTGAATTGACCGACTGACATTCTTCCTCTTTTCCCCAGCCAACCGACTTTCCCTCCCTCGATTTTCTTGTTGCCGTGGTGCAATTCCATCAGACCTTGTCCGAACATCATCACGACTTACACCATTGACATCGACAAAGTACATCAACTTTCAGCCCGTACGCATTGTTCTCTTGGATATCCTGGTACAATTGATTGTTGAAAAAAGGTCAGGAAGGAGCGAAACAAAGGAACGAAACAGAAAGGGACGGATCGATACTCGGATCGAGTGGTTGTGTAGACCAACCCGGCCGAAGTGTCCCCCAATGATCTAAACGACAACATCGATTGTCAACGGCAATCGCACGCAATGCTCAGCAACCAATCCATGCGAGCCAGTCTCAAGGTGGCACCTCTTACTATCAACAAATCTCGAACCGATTTATCTGGAGATGCTTCATCGACCTCAGAGAACGACACCAGCCTCTACTCACAATCACAAATGACACCACCCGCTACTCCAAACGGCTCGCAGGAAGACCTGTCACCCGCTCCCTCACCTCAGTACACTCCTCCTCCAGTCTTCCACAACTTCCTGCGAGCCTTTTATCCTTTTAACCCTAGCTATGTTATGACCGACTCGAGCGTGACGTTGCCTCTTAACGAGGGCGACGTCGTGTTAGTGCACTCTATCCACACCAATGGATGGGCTGACGGTACATTGCTCATCTCTGGTGCCCGAGGATGGCTACCAACCAACTACTGCGAGGCCTACGAGCCTGATGATATGTGCAGCCTGCTAAAGGCTCTTTTGAACTTTTGGGATTTGCTTAGAAGT
Source organism: Fusarium pseudograminearum CS3096 (assembly GCF_000303195.2). Classification (NCBI taxonomy): domain Eukaryota; kingdom Fungi; phylum Ascomycota; class Sordariomycetes; order Hypocreales; family Nectriaceae; genus Fusarium; species Fusarium pseudograminearum. The sequence goes on along the minus strand of NC_031953.1, from coordinate 5,984,842 downwards.
ACATCCGTCAATGACAAGGAGATCTTCGGTAACCAGGAGTTTATGAAGGGTATCATTGCGGGTGTTCGATTCTTATTGGTAAGTTCATGCAAAGCGCTATAATTAATTATCTTCTAACAAAGTTTATAGGAACGAACAAACTGCCTAAATAAAGATTCCCTGTGCATTACAAGGAGCGATGCATTGCGCAAGTGCCGCAAATCTCTTCTGTCAGAGCTTTCATCACTAGTCAAAACTGCTAAGCGGCTGCAAGAGACACAACGCCTGGAAATTACTCCCGTGGAAGATGTAAATGACATAATCGACGAGATGATTCTCAAGGCGTTTAGAATTGTGACAAAGGGTGTCCGCTTTTTGGATATACTTGAAGAGGATCGAAGGGCACGTGCACCTGCAGCTGTAACTGTCATGGATACAGTTCAGGAAGAATCAAGTGTTCCTCCAACACCACCCGCTGATCAGTCGACTTTTGATGAACAAAGCCAACGAAGCCCCATTGATAGTGATTCTCAGACTGCCGCTAGTGTCGCTGCTTCTGAATCGAGCGATGCCACACAGGTATCAACATCAATATTCTCGAAACGACTATCGTCACTCAGCTCTCGCACAGGCCCAAGCTCGCATAGATTATCTCAAGGAAGTCTTGCACAAGCGCACCGCTTATCAGCTACAATTTCCCACAGAGTCTCGCTCGCTGGACCCTCGTCAGTCTCGCGAGCTCACCATCTTGTCACTGAACGTCTTAACCGCAGCCACGACACTTTCCTCTCCCATTTGGGTTCTTTCATCGGGCGCCTGCATCTTCAATCCCAATCCCGCCCCGAACTAGCTTCAGCTATCCGCCAGTCCGCATTATCTGGTGGAGAATTACTTGCCGTAGTTGACGGTGTTTATGACCACATTAACTCAAGCTCAGAGGCTCTCGCCCAGGCTCGATCCACTATGTTTGCACGAATCCAAGACCTCGTCTTTTCTGGCCGCGATACCCTGGTCAGCGCTTCCTCTGAGGATGCTGACTTGATCATGCCCCACGACAACACACTACTTCTTGCGTCCGCTACAGGCTGTGTTCGAGCCGCCGGTGATTGCGTTGCCAAGGCAAAGTCAGCAATCGAACGCATCGGCGATTTCGAATTCGAGCTCGAGTCTAGCAGCCTCGGAATTGATCTTAGCATCTTGGACATCGACATGGACGAGCGAGCAAGGACACCGTCAGTTTCGGAGCACCATGCGGAGAACAGCGCATCTGATACTGTCAGCGTTGCTGGGTCAAATCGAACTTCAAACTCCTCCAGACGCCTCACTGTCGTCGCAATTGACAAGCCCCTCCCCGAGGTCCCCCAGGTAACGACACCTACCGATGAACAGCCCGTTCATCAATCGCCTGGCTCTTCTCGACGCTCATCAGTTGTCGATGACAACATTTCTAGCGTTGCATCATCTATTTCCTCACTACGACCCTCTCTCCCCCCTCTCCCCAAGCTTTCCACTACTATTCTGTCAAGCGACGATTACAGTCCTGTTGATAACCATGACGGCGACTTTAACTCATCTTCCCGATTTGACAGTATGGTTGCCTCCAGCGCCGGCAGCAGCGCCACTTACCTCAGCCGCGACTCTGAAGTCAGCATGATTTCCCAGTCATCAACACGGGCTACCACGCCTGACCATGCTCTCGCTCCCCAGAAGCAACCTTCGTTGTCAAACTTGAGCAATGGCGGCAGTTCGTCCCATGCAGAGGAAGTTGATGTTGAGTCAAGACTCATGGAGAAGACCTTTGCTCATGAGCTCATGTTCAACAAGGAAGGTCAAGTCACTGGTGGTTCCCTACCAGCTCTTGTCGAACGCCTCACCACTCACGAATCTACCCCTGATGCCATGTTCGTCTCTACCTTTTACCTTACCTTCCGCCTTTTCTGCACACCAGTCCGATTTGCCGAGGCGCTCATTGAGCGATACGACTATGTCGACGACTCTCCCCATGTGGCCGGGCCCGTCCGCCTGAGAGTATACAATGCTTTCAAAGGCTGGCTTGAATCCCACTGGAGGGATGAGACCGATCGCCACGCTCTTGACTTGATCATGCCATTTGCCGAGTTCAAGCTGGCCTCTTCTCTGCCTTCGGCTGGTCGACGTCTATTTGAGCTCGCTCAGCGTGTGTCTGGCGAAGGCTCTCTGGTGCCTCGCCTCGTTTCCTCAATTGGCAAGACCAACACTGCTGCTTCATACGTCCCCGTTGACACTCCTTTGCCCATCCCTGCCATTACCAAGGGTCAACTCAGTCTTCTTACTTCTTTCAAGATGGGCAACGCTCAGCCTAGTATCCTTGACTTTGACCCTCTGGAGCTGGCCCGTCAGTTGACCATCAAGCAAATGAACATTTTCTCCTCTATCCTCCCCGAGGAGCTTTTGGCTTCGCAGTGGATGAAAAAGGGTGGAGTCGACGCCCCCAACGTCAAGGCCATGTCGTCTCTTTCTACCGACCTGTCCAACCTCGTCGCTGAGACCATTCTTCAGCAGCAAGAGGTCAAGAAGCGTGCGCAGGTCATCAAGCAATGGATCAAGATTGCACACCAGTGCCTTGAGCTTCACAACTATGACGGCCTCATGGCCATCATCTGCAGTCTTAACAGCAGCACTATCAGCCGCCTTCGAAAGACTTGGGATACCATCTCTACCAAGCGAAAGGATATGCTTCAAACCCTCCAGGATCTGGTCGAGCCTTCCCAGAACAACAAGGTTCTGCGAACCAGACTTCATGACCATGTTCCACCCTGCTTGCCCTTCCTCGGCATGTACTTGACCGACTTGACATTTGTCGACATTGGCAACCCTGCTACCAAGCAGATGTGCCTCGGCCCTGAGTCTGAGGAAGATGGCGCTGGTGGCATCACTGTCGTGAACTTTGACAAGCACGCCCGCACAGCCAAGATCATCGGAGAGCTCCAGCGATTCCAGATCCCCTACCGACTTACAGAGGTCCCCGATATGCAGGATTGGATGTCCTCACAAATTAGCCACCTCCACAACAACGAGGAGGGCAATGGTAACGTCCAAGTTAAATACTACCGCAAGAGTCTGCTCCTGGAACCCCGCGAGACTGCCAGCCGACCTACTGTCGACACATCAGCTGCCACCATTGCCGGCGTTGCAGGTACTCGTGCCGATCTTTTCAGCTGGATTTCCCGCGATCGAGGCACGTCGACACCTACTCCTACCCACACATAAGACTTTATGTCTATCACTTTCGACCCAAACCGGGCCATCACTATTTATCGTCACCATCACCGCATGCACATATTACCTCCCATCAGTAACTACTTCATCTTTGATACCCCCCATTTTGTTTGAACTTTCAGCAGATGGGAAACATCGTCATGTTTCTTATGATCTCGACATCCATCAGCACAACGGCGTTAACTCCATTTTGGTTTCACATTTATGTTTTACGGTATTCGGTCCCCATGGCGGGACTTGATAAGAGAGATCTTCTCATGACGCGCGAGCGCTCAGCCCTTTGCGGCTTGAAGGATCCATCGAAATTGCGTTTATGCCAAACGCCTCTGTTATTCCTATAACAACTTTCAGGGTACAATTTCACAATGGAACAGCTTGCACTTTTACCTTCTTTTTCTCAACCTTCTTTCACTTTCCATTTTCCGCACCCTTTTATTATTCTCTTCCGGCGAAGAAGAAATAAGGCGCGGAAAACCAACAACTTTCACGGCACAGGTGCATTCGGAAAAGGCCAATAACGATGGGAAAATTCGCAGGGCACCTGCTGATAATTTGGGTTCTTTTTTAATGTATTCTCAATGACGGAGGGCTGGGACTGTTTAGTCCGCCTACGCAAAAACGAGCGTATTTGATTCTCAGTGTATGATCAGGGATGGCCTGCAGCCTATGGTTTTTCTTCATTTTTCTAAATCCATCATTGCACTTCTGGGAAAGGAGTCTGGTGATACAGGACAGGACTGGAGATGGACGGAAAAGAAAGACAAAAAGGGTGTATTCTGCAACAGAATAGGAACAACAAAAGAATAATAAGGATTCATTTTCCTTCAATTGGTTTCCCATGCATAATGTGACTTGACTGAAATCAGTGTATCTCAATGTGACTATAAAAATATCCAATTTCATGGGTAGTCTCTGAGCGTAGCAATCTAAGACGAATATCTTCCTATATACCATGCATATACAGACAGCTTCTATCATTACAATTGACACTATGGAATAAGCTTCAAGGAAGAACTAGCCGTTGCAGGCCATCGTCTAAATATATAACTGTCAAGCCTAATTGACAAAACTGTCCGTGTCATGCAATGCCATAAATCATCACAAGTCAAAACATAGCCCCTCCAATTCCACTGATCCAATGTGTACACTTCAAAACGCCAAGTATAATTACAATATTAATTAAGTATTCTTGTATATAGTAGTGTTTTAACTTTTAGTTCAAGATTCAATGTCTGTGGTCTTCTTGGTCGTTGGCGCAACGACAACGTCTTCGATCTTCTCGTCGCTGAACTTGAGGTCTTCCTCCATGGAGATGGAGTCTTGGATCTTCATAAAGATTACCGGTGCAGCGATGACGAGTGAGGCGCCGAGGCAGGCCCATGTTGCGGCAAAGATGGTGTCGAAGGGCTTGCCGAGACCGTCCATACGCCAGAAGATGGCAGCGCCGGCGGATTGGATACCCTTGTAGAAACCTAAAATGCCGGGTTAGCGATGTGTCTTGGAGTGAGAAGAGGAAGCCGAACTTACCAGCAAAGTTGGCGGTCTTGCGGCCAGAGTTGGAGAGAGCGCCCATGTACCAGTAGATGCAAGTTTGCCAAGCGGCGTCGAAGAAGCCGTAGAAAAAGTAGAGGATCATGGGAGCGACGAAGCGCTTGGCACCGTCGTCCCAGTCGATCTTGTCATCTTCATTGGCGGGGTTCATAGCAATCTCACGAGGTCGCTGATCCTTTTGCCAGGCGTAGCCACCACCCCAGATAGCGAAAGTCAGAACAAAGAGGACGACGAGCGAGATCTTTGCGCGGACGCTGCGGCGAACGCTCGAAATATCGAGGGCGTAGCCGATCATGAGCGCGCCGAAGATCTGGGCTAGCCAGTAGAGCAGGTTGTTGAGAGCGCGGGTGCGGACGTTGAACTGGGCGAGGTTCATGTTGACGTTTTGGTACGTGTAAAAGATGTTGGAGGAGAAGAACATGGGGAAGAGGAGGACAACCCAGGGTGCGCTGTAGAGAGTCTCCCAGAGGCCCTTGATCTCGGTGCTCCACGAGGGGTTCTTCATGACGATAACCTTTGTGTTGTCTTCACGGACGATCTTGTCGGCGTCGCAGATCATGAGAGCGAGGATGGCACCGATGGCCATGAGGGCGATGAAGGCGGCATAAGTACCATCAGACACGGGACCTGCTTTCTTGTTGATGTTTTGGGCGAGGGGGATCTGTTTTGTTACTTAGTAAAAGCTGAAGGATGAATATGTTTTGGTCAAACTTACAAGAGAACCGATGACAGCACCCATGTTGAAGATAACCCAGAACCAGGAGATATATCGTCCCTTGCTCTGCTCAGGAGGATAAGACATCATGATAGAGCCCTGGGCAGCCCACAAGAGTCCAGCACAAACACCAAGAAGGGCACCAGCAAAGACGACAAAGGGCATGTTCTGAGTATGCGAGTAGCACAAGAACGAAGCAGCGTAGACACAATACCCTAAGCCTCCAATGGAGAGAGTCAACCTCAGTCCCAGCCTATTGGCAAAAGTTCCAGCAAAGAAACCGACGACAGCAAAGGTGCTGTAAAGAGCTGTGTTGGCGTGATCCTGGGCCTCGTTGGAGACCTGACCGCCACCACCGAGACCCGTCAGGGCGTTGAACATGCCGGGGCACAGGAAGCAGACGATGGAGACCATGAAGAGCTGGACTTTTGGTGAGGCGTACCAGAGCTCTAGACGGCCGAGGCGAAGGGTCTTGTACATCCATCCTTTGGGACGAAAGCCGGCAGCCGGTGAATCTGAGTCTGCGGTGTCTGAAGACGCCTGAGCGATGTTGTGTTCCTTTTCGTGTGTAGACATTGTGTGTGTATGTAGGTTGTGAAGTTGAAGTGACCAAGGGTCAATGTCCCCTATGTATGTGGGAGTGGTGAAACCCAATTGAAGACGAAGCGATGAATGTCTATGAACAGATAGAGTAGAGAGAAAGAAAGATTGTCCAGATGAACGGACGTTGCAGAATTAAAGTAGTTTGAAGAAAGGAAGAAAAGATGGAGAGATCGAATCAGTAAAGGCACGCGACTAAATCGCCGTCCGTGTTGACCAAAAATAAACCGAACCCCTGTTTCTTCCCACTTGAAGTTTATCACGAGAAGGCGAAGCCGTTTGGCACTGATGGAATGGGAATTGTCCAGGGGTCTAAAGCTCGTGAGATCAAAAGGTTGGGTGGGACTGGAGAGTGAGAGATGGGGGAAGAGTAACACTAAGGGTAGACAGGGTGGTGCGGGTTAGTTACAGGGATGGTGACTGTTTGGATGCAACAATGGCATGTCGATCTGCTTATTACAGTTCAAGACGGTGGCGTTTTTTTGGTCTCAAAACTGCTGCTAATCTAGACTGAGAGAAGTACTACGTAGTAAATGCGAGCATCTCTTTGTGATTGAGGTTATTGATTGCAATGATCAAGTAACTGTTACAAAGTGATTACATATAACCAATATCTGTAGAGTACCAATGTAGTGAAAGAATTGTTCTCGGCCGAGTACAACTGTAGACGGTATCCAAAGTGTTCGCCAAGAACAAGTACCGCTTAAACGAGAAACTTTACACAGAATCAGACCGAACTGGAAACCATTGTGAGATCCAATCTCAACCGTTCTCGTTATTCCCAGATTCAAAACTCAATCAAGCCTCCTCCATCCTGGGGTAACAATCATCGTCGATGAGAGGCTGTTCACAGCATTAAAATTTAGTGGCGGTCCTTCTAACGGTAACGTCCGCCGATAACTACGTTAGGCATGCCCTAAATGGTAACGTTCAAGTAAATTTAGCTCCGGAGGGACCCAAGAAGAAAGGACGTTGTATGGATGCAACCATAGCGAGGTGCCATGGAAGCAAATGAAACACAGCAGCATTTGCTTCTGTTGCATAGAATGAATGGCCTTTCATCTCGATCATTCATAGCATTGTATAACCCTGTCTAAGCTCGAGGTAATCCAAACATGCAAGATATCGCCTCTTTTGATATTGGTTTCATGCAATGTAACCGACGCTACTGAGTAGAAGGAAGACTCACTGCTTGGGCCCCGAACCCCAGATCATTTTTAGAGCTTCTTCCAGGGGAAAGGCCCGACTGTTAAGCTCCGTGATTGGTTAGCTCATCCCAAAACCCGGGATCCTACAGGAGTGATGGCTTTAACAGGTGATTTTTTGCATGTCGCCAATCACCAAGCCTTACCAACTCTTTAACAAATCACAGCACTTGAGATAACTATAGATAGAATTAAGGTGATAACACGAAGATGCACGTCTGAGTACGAGAATTATATCTTGTTTTGGTGTTTTTCGCTCTCGTCATGTTACCAGTAGTCAGTCAACCCGCTTACTCCGTTTTCTCCTCTCTTTACTTCTCCTCCTAAGACCCGTAATTCCCGGCAATGCCTTCTTGTTCTCGTAACATCCGATATTACCATTGATGAGTCTCGACGATAAGTCTCTCAGTCTAACGCTATTCTAGGTAGGTAGCTTGTAGTTAATGAACCAGCCCAGTTGAGTAGCTCAGCTTTTAGTGGTAATTATCTTTATCTCCATCTCCATCTTCAAAGCCATGACCATACCCAGTTAATTTTCACCCACATGTAACGTTTCTTCCCAATTGCGGATACCAAGATACTACACGCAGTCAATGTCTTGGTCTTTTATCAACTGGTTACAGATCATCAGTCGTCATTACCAACCGTCTGAAACCTGCATGTCCAACTTGGCCTTGGCCTCCGTCAGCTGCCATTTGTCCGTGATAAGTGCCAAGATAAAGCAGCTGGTTGTTCTATGTCAACGTTGTAATGTTGTGATTGCAGTGGATCATAGATATAGGAATGGAGCACTGTCTCCATTGTCCTGATTGTAAATTGCATGTTGTATCATCACTGGTGATTGATCTGATTGTTTGTGACTCTGCCTCCAGGGACCTTGCATGATAAGCTTGGTAAGATGCATGTTCCTGGTATCATGACATATTCCAAGACAAGTCCAAAGTCATGATCAAAGTTATTTGACTACGTATTAGACTTGACTTGAGCATGGCCTTGTCTTTCTGATCTTTCCCTACACCTCTGCCAGACTAATGGGAGAAATCGGAACGACAAAAGACAATTTGATGTAACTGAGTGAACCTGCACATAGGTATAGTCACAAGACTCTCGTTTTTTTGTTGTCATGATACCAGAAACAGTATTGACCAATTTGGGCAAGACTCAGCCCAGAGTTTTCTTGCGATAGGTCAGACATCATGACACTCTATTTCAGTTTCTAGTTTCAGAACATCATTAAAGCACAGTACATGCAGGCCATAGACATGCGTATAGAATAAGGTAAGCATTAATAAAATTTACGCAATAAGTCTGGCATCGTGAGTACCTAAGTTTGAGAAACCTAAGTTTGAGAACCCTCAGCTTATAAACTCTGTTGTAAGCAAAATTGGAGGATAATGCAAAATTGTCAAGGCATTTTGGACGATTGCGATGGGGAGAATGATAGGAAAAAAGACCAATCACAACTATAAAGACATTAAAAAAGGCACTCACATATATATAACAAGAATGATGTGTTCTCAATGTCATTTTCCATCATGATTTCTTTGTCGCATGTTTGAATGGCCTTATGATTACCTGCCCATCACGTGTACCTGACAAATTCTCACGCCCTGATTGGCTCGGACAAGACCGGGCGCCACCCTGACGTACCAGCGGTTTCCGGGAGCAATCGCCTTTAGCACCGAAGAACCGGGGCTGGTTAGAAATCATACTGCAGCTCAGTAGCCTCAGCCTCTGTAGTCACCAAGTTGCTTCTTCTCAACACTACAACCTCACATGCGCCAACCATGTTCACCTCAAGATCGGTAGCAAGACTCGCCCTACGACGAGCATGCTCTCCTCTTCCTGTTTCCTCTCCTCTGAGGCAATTCTCCACATCGAGACCTCTCGCCGTTAGCTACCACTCCTATACTCTTCCCACCCACACCTCTACGCCTCCCAGAAACGACGACGTCCCCGAAACATCAATAGCACAACCCGATCCTCTCCCCAAGGTCCACGAGACCCGTCCGCCTCCCCAACAGCCTCAGCACCCTCAGCCGCCAAAGCAACAAGAAGCTGCGACGACAACAACAACAGCGCAGAATGACGTTCCCGCCACCTCGGCATCAGCCCCGAAGCTAAACGAGAAGGAAGCCCAGAAGCCGAAGGCCGCCCGGCCACGATCTAAGCTACGCCCACGCAAGGCCGCTATGAAATTGACGCCCTCTGCGGTGGATCAATTAAGAGAGTTGCTCGATCAGCCGGAGCCAAAGCTCATCAAGGTCGGCGTAAGGAACCGAGGATGCAGTGGTCTAGCGTATCACCTTGAATACGTCGACAAGCCTGGCGCCTTTGACGAGACAGTTGAGCAGGATGGTGTCAAGGTCTTGATCGACAGCAAGGCACTTTTCAGCATTATTGGAAGCGAGATGGACTATGTCGAGGACAAGCTCAACCAGCGCTTCGTGTTCAAGAACCCCAATATCAGTAAGTTGTTACTTGATTCAACAGTTTTGCCAAGGTACTAACGACTGTTTCTAGAGGAGGAATGCGGCTGTGGAGAGTCATTCATGGTCTAGATTGAAATTGGCGCTGAAACATTGCATATCACCAATGCATCATGAAAAATGGAAGCATCATCATTTACAAGACGACATCATTTGTGCTCAGACGCGGCATCACTCGAAGTTTGTGGCAGAATTTCCCTGCTACGACTAGTGTCATGTCGGAAGTAGGGCAATGAGCAGCATGCATGATGCATCTGCATGTCTCTGTCTTGTAATAACCGAAACAGGAGCCGGCGGGTGGAAGGCACAGGAGCCAGTACCTCGAATCGGCATAATCAACGGCGTTGGGTTAGACTGGAGGGAGGCATCATCTCCCTTTGTTTTGAGAAAACACATTATATTATATACCATTGTACTTCTTGGGTACAGAATTGAAGATACAAGTCATGGCGTAATGACATAAATAAATGAGAAATATGTTATCGGTACATCAATGTCGTCGATATTGTCATTGGAATACCTCATGTTGGAAACATTGCTCTGCTTGCTGCATTTTGATAGACATCTCAGTAACAGCAACAGAACGAGGGTTCCGACGCTTAATTGAAGGCAGCGAGAACGCGGAACCTTTGCCTCGAATTCTTCATACGCAGTTGTGTCATTTTCAATATCAGTTGGTGGCCACAAGAAAACCTGACATTTTCTATCAAAAAGGCGTGCATCCCATCTACTTGTTCTTCTATGTTTCGAAGTGCAGGATGATGATTGATAAGAAATCACATGACTTCGTGATGTGTGTTGCTTTAGATGTTGGCGTCGACCGCGCCCTTTGACGCATCGCCTCCGTACATTTAATAGATTCTTTATAATTCTTCCAATCTTTGGTTTTGTGATCTAAAGACATATCGAGACCACTCAAACACATTGCATTTTATTCTAAACTTACCAGAAGCATCTTGACCACAAGTTCATATACTCTCACCCTTTTGATAGTCTCTTATACAACAATGGTTACTGTCACCAAAAGGCCTCTTGAGGAGCCTCAAGGAGACCGCAAGGCCAAGACTCTAAAGACCAAAAAAGAAACATCACCTACCTCATCCACAACCGACTTCACTACAATCATGGCTTCTCAGCTCGCGCTCATCGAGTCGTCTACACGCACAACGTTCGAGAAGCAAGTGTGGTCGCTACTATGCCAGATCCCGCGAGGCAGTTTCTCCACGTACGGTATCATGGCTGCGCATCTCAAGTCTTCTCCACGGGCTGTTGGTAATGCGCTGCGTCGAAACCCGTTCGCGCCAGATGTGCCGTGTCATCGTGTCGTGGCTACAGGTGGTGCGCTGGGCGGGTTCAAGGGGAAGTGGCCTAAAAATGGAGAGGGGATTACTCTGGATGAGAAGAGGAAGCTGCTGAAGGGTGAGGGAGTGAGATGGGATGATAAGGGTAAGGTTATTGGGACACCGTTTGGAGGTTTCATTTGATAGAGGGATGGACTGAGAAAGGATGCGATATGTTCACCTGGGGGTTGTTGTTGTATGACACGCAATAATGTAGATTAATATCACGAATGGCAAAATTGCCATTGAAGTTGTACCAACCACCAAAAAAAAGTAGATGAATATCAAGTTGAGTTTAAGTTTGCATAGACTGACAGACAAGAATGAAACAAAGTCCGTATTGCCTATCATTGTATCACGCACTGGATGTCCTTCTCCATGGAACTGGATGATGTGGGGAAAATACTCGGTCAACGATTCAGAACCTACAAGTTGAAGATGCCTGTTGTAGCCGAAACCCGGAGACGATGGAGCAGCAGCACAAAGGGTTTCTATTCGTTGCTTCACCTTGAAAGTTCAAAACCACTTCCGACGCGGATTTGCATCACCGGTTTACGATGCTCGGTGGTCTTGTGCCGGGGTCGTAGTGGCTTGAATAGGTTTGGCGGTTAGTCAAACAGTGGATCTGTAAAGCCCTGAGACGAGACAAGACATGCAAGCAAGCTGGATCATGTTGACCGCGGGAAGGATGTTGCAATGTGACTGATGGGAGGTCGCGGGAACAGAAGAGGTGAGTGTTTTGTATGGATTTCAGTCATGCGTGAGATGTTTGCATGGGTATCTGTGCAAGTATCTACGGGATGTATTGCTTTGTACCTAACAGAGATTAAAGAAATAGCTTCATTATTTAATTGTTTTTTAATTTCCAACGGGTAAAAAAGGCTTTACTGCTATACAGTCCCTTACCAGGCTCGTCATGATCTATTCGGCCAATGTCTTTTTCCGTGTCACCAGTCACCACTGAAGCATCCCCAAAAATTAGCCCGACAAATCCCGTGGCCAAAAACAAAACAGTGGACCTCGTCAACCACAGAACAGACGGGATAGGCCCTGGTCAACTGTGGTCTCTTTGGCGGTCCTGATTTGATTTGATACGGTAGCGTACCTTAGCTTCTCGTCATCCGAAAACCTCTTTTTCTACCTCCTGTGACGAACGATACAAGTTTATACTCTCTCCCCTCCCTCCCCCCATATTCTCAATCTTTGAATCCCCTCATATTCCCTTTTTCCTCCTCCCCCCCTCAAAATCACAATGTTCAAGCTCGGCCGTAGTCGCGCTGTGGCTTCGGCCCTCAACGCCTCAAAGGTACTTTTTAATATATCCTTTATCGATCAAATCAAGCTTGTCTTGCTTGATTGGCTTTGATGCAATCTACAAGATAAGAGAACTGTTGCTAACTTTATACCTCCAGTTCGTGGCCCCTGCTGCTCGATTCCCTGGCGTTCAACAACGACGAGCTCTCAGCATTCACGAGTACCTCTCTGCCGACCTCCTCCGACAGGTAAGGTTTTATCTACTCAACCCCCCCTTTTAGCGATCATCGATCGATATTGCGAACGAAAAAGACAAAATAGGACTGGCGTTATCACGATTCTCCTCATCACCAAGTTGCTAACCACGATTCGCTTCAACAGTACGGTATTGGTGTTCCCCAGGGTTCCGTCGCAAAGTCCGCCAAAGAGGCCAAGGAGATCGCTGAGAAGATTGGCAACGATGATATGGTTATCAAGGCTCAGGTCCTTGCCGGTGGCCGAGGAAAGGGTACCTTCGACAACGGTCTTAAGGGTGGTGTCCGCGTCATCTACTCTCCCCACGAGGCTGAGATGTTCGCCGAGCAGATGATCGGCCACAAGCTTGTTACCAAGCAGACGGGTGCTGGCGGCCGTCTCTGCAACTCTGTCTACATCTGCGAGCGCAAGTTTGCTCGTCGTGAGTTCTACCTCGCCATCCTCATGGACCGTCAGAACCAGTGCCCTGTCATTGTCTCTTCTTCCCAGGGTGGTATGGACATTGAGGCCGTTGCCAAGGACACCCCCGACGCCATCAACACCAACTACATCGACATCAACGTTGGTGTCACTGACGAGACTGCCCGCGAGATCGCCACCAAGCTCGGCTTCAGCGAGCAGTGCATCGAGGATGCCAAGGACACCATCCAGAAGCTCTACAAGATCTTCCGCGAGAAGGACTCCACCCAGATTGAGATCAACCCCCTGTCCGAGACCTCTGACCACCAGGTCCTATGCATGGACGCCAAGTTCGGCTTCGACGACAACGCCGACTTCCGACAGAAGGAGGTCTTTGAGTGGCGCGACACCACCCAGGAGGACCCCGATGAGGTCCGCGCCGCCGAGTCCAACCTGAACTTCATCAAGCTTGACGGTGATATCGGCTGCCTTGTCAACGGTGCCGGTCTTGCCATGGCCACCATGGACATCATCAAGCTGAACGGTGGCCAGCCCGCCAACTTCCTCGACGTTGGTGGTGGTGCCACCCCTGCCGCCATCAAGGAGGCTTTCGAGCTCATCACCAGCGACGCTAAGGTCACTGCCATCTTTGTCAACATCTTTGGTGGTATCGTTCGATGTGACGCCATCGCCACTGGTCTTATCAAGACCGTCGAGAGCTTGAACCTCAAGATCCCCATCATTGCCCGTCTCCAGGGTACCAACGTCGAGAAGGCTCACCAGCTCATCAACGACTCCGGTCTTAAGATCTTCTCCATCGATGACCTACAAACTGCTGCTGAGAAGTCTGTCCAGCTCTCCAAGGTCGTCAAGATGGGTAAGTTGCACTGAACCTCGTTTTCTGTTAATTCTGATCGCTAACATGCCTGTAGCCCGTGATATCGATGTCGGTGTCGAGTTCACCCTCGGAATCTAAGCAAATATAACTGCGATCCCCCATTGCCAGATGAGCATGGGTGAGGATATGATATAATAAAGAAACGTGCGAGACTGAGCTCTAGAGAGGCTACGGTTTCAAACAAAACCGGGAGTGGGAATCAAACACTCATGGAAGAGTGGGAGATGTGGGTGGATATTCCTGTTTTTAATTTAGCATGCATCGGTCGGTCTTAGAGCCCGTGGCTCTTGAGGCGTATGATTTCCAGATGCACTCGAATATGTCCGAATGGTTCGATAGAAAGGACGGATGGTTCAAAGGATGAACGGGCGATATGGTCTCCAACAAGATGATTTTTCGCGTATCCACGCCCTGCAACTTTGCGTTTGTTTCCTGTTGATTCTGTGCTGCGTATGAACGTTCCTAGTCGTCCATTGAAGTGTAGATTTGAAGTCCATCAGAAACAGTTGGATTGAACGGAGAGCAAGAAGATAACATGCCGCATGGCATGATTCGAATGGCTTGAGCTGAGCTTGACTCTGTTACTCAGTGACTTCACTGAGACGAGACAATCGAGTATGATGAGTGACGGTATCATACTGGATCAAGCGTAGCAGAAGAGTCGAGGTTGTGAAGGGAAGAAAATCTCTCCCTTATTATCATGTTGCAATCAGTACTGAGTCATATAATGGGCTGATAGAGGGCTTCTATTAACGATTCGATTCTTCGGTCCACACTCGGCTAATCAACATCTCGGATGTAAGGGTCCCATTTTATGCATCGTCTCAGAACTGCAGACCAATCTTGAGTGGATATCATAGGTTGCCTTGTTTGAACTGCTGCGCGTGATGTTTGATCAAAGGCTACAGTTGCTGGTGTAATTAGAGGTTTATAAGAAAGAATGAGATTTGAGTGACAAAGTAGACTTAGACTACGGTAGATGTGCATCAGTCAACAGGCACACACCGAGAGCAAGGCTTGGCGATCGATCTCTTGGGTGCACTATCAGCCTACTCCCAAAACCTGACCCCTTTCTACAACCAAAATTTTACTCTGCAACTTTTACAGTGATGTGTATGATATGATCATGAATCACCTAGTAAACCAACAAGAAAACCCCTGCTTTACCATATCATAATCTCATTTTTATTCTCGGTTATTGCTCCCAGACGGCCACGACCCATCAACTATGACGGATACAAATAAAGAGAGAGAGAATTTTTACATGTACTTGTACCTGTACCCTTTAATCAGTTGAGCCGCAAAGTGGCGAGCCAATAGGTTGTCATTCCGATGCTTGGTCGGGAATTGCGTCGACGTATGTTCCATTTCCAAGATCCACTGCGGAAGAGCCGCATGCAAGTTATAGAAGTAGAGGGAGACAAGGGTGAGAAGGAGTTGCGAATGCCGACGCAAGACCGATAGATTGTAAGCTGTATCTGAGATTGAATCTGTAGCTGAGAGGGGAGTCTCGTGATTGTTGCAGAAGCGAAAGACGAAGGTGTTGAAATGGTAAGCAATGATGGCATAGAATGTAGTTAATACGAACATGTATGTTGAGGATTTCTTGCTTGGTTTGTTTGGCGTGATTATAGTCATGAGTTGCAAGTTGACAATACTGGTTTAACTACGAACCTTGACCATTGGTCTAATAGCCAAGCCATAACTATGATAGACTGCAATGGTGTTGCGATGGGGAGCAACTCAACTCTGTTACACATATCACTTATCAAATGTAGGGGATTAATCGTTCGTTTCTCTCATGTGCTCCCATCATCACTAACACGCAGCCATAACAAGAATAAGCTGCTCATCTCAAGCCAATCCTTTCCCAACCTAAATAACTTTAATAAGACCACTCTTCATTCACGTGTCCCCTTGCATATCCCCCCCTACCAAGCCATTGGTAGAAACCCCTTCCTCTTCTCACAGAAAACGCGGGGAAATGGGGATTTTTACCCTGGTGAGGGGAAAGACTACACTACCTTATCCTCATTAGAGTGCGCCATTATTGACCCCAAAAAGTCTTGGCTCTGGGGAAAAGGAAGAGCAAGAGAGACAGAGACCAAGATGCATAAAACGAGTTGGAGCAAGCGGTAAAAAGTGAGGGCATCACCATGCATAGAGCAGAACGCCGAACCCACTTCTTTTCCGGGCGTCTCTCGGTGTCGAGCAGCAAAGGCTGCGGGAAGTGGGACAGGGGTGCTTAGGTTGCAGGGATGGGTCTTGGATGGCTTCTTTTCTTTCCTCTAGACAAGGTCAAGGTCCACATGCTTATTGTGAAATGTTGGGATCAAGTCGGAATGTCCAAGGGCATAAATACCCAAGGGACCGCTTCTTTCGTTTTTGTGTTTTGTCTGTCATTATTCCAGTTTAGTTCTCTGTTCTCTGTTACTACTCCAAACCAAGTCAATCAAGATACTTACTCAGCCTCTCATCTATATACTTTATCCTACTTCTACAACTCATCATGCCTTCTTCTGTCAAGAGCTGGTTTGCCCGCCATTGCGCTCCTCCTCCACCTCTCAACAACATCTCTCAATGTCCTTGCACAACCTGCTTCAACGGGGGCTCTCACTCCAACAACTCAGCTGCATTCTCAGTGTCCTCAACAGGACCTTCTGGGCTGTCAAGAGTTGACTCGGACAATGCTTCTCTCAGCAGCGCCACAACTGTTGCTGCTTCATCATATATCGAGACACCTACCAAGCGATGATCACAACCAACTAGTCAGAATGACTATGATTGACCCTGGGTCTTTGACGAATTACTACCGGAACGAATAGCGAGTTTCATGCTTATCTTTTCTTTCTCTTCATCCCTTAATCTATACCCACATCATCTTTACGTTTGGCGTCTGTCGGAAACAACAAGGATAGTCAAGTATCTATACTTGGGATACATATCGCATCATCCTCATCAAAGCTGAAATCTTACGGGGCCGAAGTGGGGAGTTTTCGTCGATTCGGTTCGGTTCCGAGGCGGAGCACAAATAGACAAACCCAACAGGAACCCATCATTAAAACTGGATGGACATGGTTCTTATCAGTTTGATGGCGTGTTGGTATTGGATAGTCTAATAAGTTCAAGCTCAAGTTTTCAAATTCAACAGCTTCTTTCGTGCCGTGTTTAACTTGTAGACCCCATAAGATACGCGAGTGAGTGGAGAATAGTGACATCCGACGTTTTCAACTTGTCGATTCTATCTCACTTCGGTCCAGGTTTTATTCTCTGTTGTCTTTGATTATTCCACTACCTGCTTCTCATCTCTGTGATATTATCTAGCTGCTACTTGATGCCTTGTTTGTTGCTTCAGATGTGTTCTCTCACACTCAATGTACCATGGTTTCACCATTGCGTCCAACTACCTCGCATAGCCTTGGCCGCCAAGATTCTTTCAAACTCTTTCACATGCACTCCTAGTTCTAACACTGTGACGTCACAGTGTGCCCGTTACTGCCTACATCGCGGTTCAGTAGACATGAAGCACTTCCATCATGTCCGGGGCCGAAAACAACGGACTAGCTCCCGTCCGATGCGGCCCCACTCGACTCCGGGCCGGGTGTCAATTCAATCTTAGCATCAGATCATGGAGAACATGAGCTGTCATGAAACCAACATGTTGCTGTTAGAGCTACAGTAAGCTTTCTGTAACTATATACCTCATTCTAAGTCGTTAAATTACGAGACAGTAGTCGTTTTGTCGGTCCTTTAGTCCAAAGCTCAGAATGTATACAATCATGGACATAACAGCTTAACATTATCCTCGAGACACCCAAAGTGATGAAAACACAAATCACATCATATGTCATCTCTCTCTCATATCCCTCTCGGCATTCATCCCATGACCTCTACAGTGCCTGAACTTGGGTTGCAATACTCTATCTGGCCGTTGCATTGATACTGTAGTTTCGCATTACTAACACCTTACATCCCCCAGTTTTTGACGTCACCCCATCTTGTTTAAGTCTCATGACATCCTGACTATCCTCTCTTATTAGTTAGGACAGTCTACAAACAATCATCAGCAAACTCAATCCCCCAGATCTGTGTCCCTGAATATCCTTCTCTCATCTGAACCCCATTCTAAACCCCTTACGTGAGATCATGCCACATACCAAAGTTGACCCCGCCATTATCGAGGCACTTGGCCTTGACCCCGCCAACGCTGTTATGCACTCCCATGGTGGATCAGGTTTTGCGTCTACCTTCAAGATAAAAGCCGAGAAGGATGGAAACCCAGTAAACTATTTTGTCAAGACAGGAGTGGGAAAAGAGGCAGAGGTCATGTTTAGAGGTGCGTTACTGTTTCTGTATCTGTCTATCCCTATGATTCTCTAACACGACTCAACTCAGGTGAACATGCCTCTTTGAACGCCATAGCTGATGTAGTACCCAACTTCTGTCCGCGATCTCACGCTCACGGGGCCCTATCCGACCGTCCAGGCCATTACTTCATGGCGACGGACTTTCTAGATCTGGGTTCTTCAGCTCCTGGTGGTTCAGGCAAGACTCTCGCATCAAAGGTTGCGCAAATGCACACAACGCCTGCGCCTATGCCAGATGGTCATGACAAACCCATGTTTGGATTCCCAGTACCGACATGCTGCGGCTCTACAGAACAAGACAACTCTTGGCGAGAATCGTGGGCTGACTTCTACGCTGATAATCGTCTAAGACATATCGCTCGTCAGGGGGTGCGCAACAACGGTGCCGACCCTGAACTGGAAGAGGCTGTAGAGCAAGTTGCTGGAAAGGTGGTGCCACGGCTAATCGGTGATGACGTTGTGAAAGACATCAAGCCCGTTGTCATTCATGGTGACTTGTGGAGTGGAAATCACTCCAAGGGGCAGATTGCAGGACAAGGCGGCTGCGAAGAAGTCGTTTACGACCCTTCGGCTGTATACGGCCACTCCGAGTATGAACTTGGTATCATGTCAATGTTTGGCGGCTTCAGCAATCACTTCTGGAAAGAGTACCATGAGTTCGTACCAAAAGCCGAACCTGTGGATGAATGGCCAGACCGAGTAAGGCTATATGAACTGTAAGATCACCCCTTACCCCCAACATCACGGCGCGCTGACTTACATATCCCAGCTACCACCACCTCAACCATTTTGCTATGTTTGGCGGAGGCTACAGAGGAGGCGCAATGTCCATCATGAGGAAGCTCATCAGCAAGTACGCATAGATGAGAATAATACAGAGCAATGGAAAAGATAGTGTTTTGATGTTCTAAATGCAAAAATGCCGCAACGCCTTGTTGTGCCCGCTGTATAACCCTCCCCAAGTTTATATAGCAAAATCCCTCGAAAAATGCAAATGCTCTCTATCCAAAATGTTTTGGAGAAAAAAAGATGTCTGGTCTGTATCCAATGTTCATGCTGCGAGCATAGCTGGCTGCTTTGCCCTTTCGGCCTGTGCCTCGACCTTTTGCGACTCTGGGAGTTCGTTGATGGGGACATCGGGTAGCCGTTCTGCAGGCACCGGGCCTGCGAGTTCGGCTTCGAGAGCTTCCAGCTCGTCTTCCACCTCTTGCTCGTCCTGGTTCGTCATACGCCCTCCAAGCAAATCGCTAACTTCCTAGAAGCGTGTAAGCAAGACACAGTCTGCAGCAATATATGGCCACGGTAACTTACCTGTTGATATGCGATAGCATCTGCCGTTTCACCCATCAACTTCTCTACATTTTCTATACCACCCATCTCGGTATGGATCTCCTTGAGAACCTTTGTACCCTGCTGCAACCCAAACACGACATCCTTCTGTATAAGCGCAAACTCGACGTCCGATGTCAACTTCTCGAGTTGGGCCAGTTGCGCATCCGTCTTGGTCAATAGCGATTCTTGATACTTCTTGCGCCGCAGTGCCAGCAGAGCGCGCTTCTTGTCGCCCTTTGCCAGCATTTGCCTTGCGATATCGGTCTCCTTGTCCGTCAAGACTGTTATCTTTCGCTGGTACTGATGGAGTCTATCGCGTTGGTTTTTCATATCCAGGATCGCCCTGAGAGGGAGTGTAAGCCAATCTGGTCGTGGATGGGCGGTCACGAGCGCAATCGCGGGGAGGAAGAGATGTAATCGATAGGAGGGCCTTACTTGTCCTGGGCCGTGACTTTACTCGCATTCCCACCCATTGTGAAGGTGTCAACGGTGATATTCGCCGCAAGTTATGTGATGGAGATTACTGAAGAGTCCACGCGACAATTGTGGTATTGTCGAGATTGGGATTGGGGTCGGGATTAGAATGTCACTTTGACGATAAGGTAGCGATTGTCACGAGGAAGACCATCGTCATCGGCGCGGGACCGGGGTCCAGGGGTCTTATCGATAAGCAAGGCCGTTTCTGATGGACAAAATTCAACACTCATCCGGTTTGGCGATGATCATCTAAAACAAAAGTCTCAAGGCAGTTTCACAGTGCATTGTACAAGTATCTGCATTTATTATATTTTGTATTTTATGATCCCTAGACCAGTGCTTAGGCCTAATCATAAGCCTTAGCCTAAGCCTTTTCAAAATTATGAAAGTGTAAACTCCAGACCAGATCAAAATCCAACATAGGTGCCTGTCAATGATGGACAAGAACTATGTTGTGACTGACAAAGCAACTGCCTGGTCGTTTTTCACGATTTCCAAAGCCTCATGCTCTTCGTTTCTCGGTCTTACCTACCTATCTAAGAGTCATAGTAGAATGCTCCTGCCAACCTTGTGCTCACACATACAAAAGCACAGCGAGACCTATTCAGTAGCTAATTCACTTCTTCTTCTTCTTCTTCTTCAATAGATACAACGCCGCTACTATTTCAAGACCGGCACTGATCTATTGCTTGATAACCTAAAATATTAGATCAGCTTTATTGAGTATTTAGCCCAAAAGAGCACTAAGACTTTCGTCTGGTATTTTTGCGACCCGTCCGTCTGGCTCATGAAGTCGTCTTCTGACCCACTATTTCTGTCACCCAATAGCACACATCAAAATGGACGGGAAAAAAGTTGAGTCTCTGAATCTCTCAACAACGGAGTCAGAGGCAGAGAACATGACGATCGGAGCGAAGAGGCCACGGCCGAACCTTCAAAAAGGTCTCGACCGCGACGTATATCTAGTTTTGAAGAAGCTCGAAGAAACCTCTAACGACGGAAAGCCTTTCAAATCGACCACAGCCGTATACGAAGCCATCAAAAGGTCGAATTCTAGCCTTAGTCGGCAGAAGAAGCGCCCTCTCGAAGACTCCATCGATCGCGCGCTTCAGTATCGCAAGGAAGAACTGGGAGACGACTCGAGCGATTCGGAAGCCGATCTCGAAGAGCCGCCTAAGCCTGACGACGACCGTTTCCTTCTCAACAGGCAAATGACGAAGCATTGGCATGCTCCAGCTTCCCAAGCTCCTCAAGACACCGCACCTCAGAGCACTGCGCCTCAAAACCCGAACGAGGCAGCACGCGCTGCCAAGAAGCGCCGTGTGCAAGAGGATGGAGAGGAACGCTCCGGCGCCGTTACACCCAAGGGCGCATTGACCGATACCGATGCTGCGCCAGCAGAAAAGCAAGAAAAAATGCCTTTCAAAAAAACACAAAAGTCGAGCCGTCACAGGGTCGAGCACCCCACCGACGCAGTACAGATCGGCGGCGTAGCAGACGTTTACACAGAACTCTTCAAGCAGACACACAGCCTCCTAAAATGGCCAGAGCTGTATGCTACCAAAAACTGGCGCAAGGTGCCGGGTATTCTCCTTTCAGGCCCTGCAGGAACAGGAAAGAGGTCTTTAATTAAATTCCTCGCGTCAAAAATTGAAGTGCCGATCGTATCACTTACCGGATGCTTTGAAGACCCTGAGCGCCTGGAAAGAAGCCTAAACGATGCAATCGAAGAAGCTATGAGGTTAGCCCCTTGTATCCTCTTCATTGAGCAATTGGAGTGGCACATGTCGAATCCCGGAAGCAAAAGCCACAGCGACAGTCAGCGCCGGAATGTGATTCAATTCATGCGACAGATGCGACGGATCGAGGCGGAACAAGACAAGGATAGGCATATTCTTGCTATAGCTACAACGTCACGAATCACCGATGTCGACCCTGCCGTTTTAAAGACAGGCTTGTTTGAGCGCACAGTTCAGATGCGGATACCAGACCCTGAGGCCCGCGAAGATATCCTCAGACTGGTCACGAAAAACATAAGCTTATCTGAGGAAGTCAATTTCAAAGAGTTGGCCAAGATAACACACGGATTTGTCGGAGCTGATATCGTCAATGTTTTGACCATTGCAGAGCAAGAGGCGGCAGAGCGCCATATGGACCTCAGCCTGTGCCAGCAACACCTCGATCAAAGGTTTTCTACGGATCATGATCAAATACTCCCGGACCTTATGGAGCTTGAAAACGTGCTACCGTCCAGTCTCTTCCCCAAGCCACCTGTTATCGCCCTGACACAAGAAGACTTCAAGAAAGCCATCAAGAACTTTGTGCCTTCTCTACGAAAGGACGGTTTTACAGTTGTGCCCAACATCACTTGGGATCAAGTCGGTGCCCTCCAGGCCGCCCGCAAGCAGCTCGAGTTGTCTATTATCGGCCCCATCCGTGACCCTGACCGTTACCGTCGTCATGGTCTTCGCCGCCCAGCAGGCTGCCTTCTCTGGGGTCCTCCTGGATGTGGAAAGACGCTTGTTGCGCAAGCTGTTGCCAACGAAGCCCAAGCCAGTTTTATTCTTATTAACGGACCGGAACTTCTCAACAAGTATGTCGGTGAATCGGAGCGCGCCGTACGTGAGCTTTTCAACCGCGCACGCTCATCTACCCCCTGCATCCTCTTCTTTGATGAGATGGATTCCCTTGTCCCCAACCGTGATAAGACGTCCAACGAGGCTAGTACTCGCGTTGTCAATGCTCTCCTTACCGAACTCGACGGTGTGCAAGACCGCACAGGTGTGTACGTTATCGGCACGACCAACCGCCCGGATATGATCGACCCTGCTATGCTCCGTCCCGGTCGCCTCAGCATCTCCCTCTTCCTCGATCTGCCGTCCCCCAACGAGCGAGTCGACATCCTGCGCGCTATCTACCGCACATGTCATCCCGATGCAGCAGTCGCCGAGCTTGAGAGGCTAGATGCTGTGGCTCGCGATCCTCGTTGCACCGACTTTAGCGGTGCTGACTTGGGTGGACTACACGAAAAGGCAGCCGAGAGCTCACTTCAACGGGAGGAAGAAAAGGCCGACATGGGTATCGACGAGGTGGATTGGGAGTATGCGTTGTCAAGGTCATACAAGAGTGTAACGAATCCAGAGACGTATCGCAAGATGGAAGCGAAGATGAAAAAGACACAATAGGTCGGGTTATTTCAATCTTATGAGAATCATGTCCTAAGCTCGCCTAAGGGTATAGTCTAAAGACTATAGTCTAAGAGCATAAACTAATCTATCACTTTCGTCCCTTATGCCTGCAGCCCAACCTTCCCAATACCTTAAATCCTATTTAGATACTCAAGCACAGCCACTCACTCATGTGGCTCAACTTCTCCAACTGTCAATGAGACTCACATGGCAAGTCAGGGGTAAAAAAGCAAGATCTCCAAAAAAAATTTTTGAGACAATATTTCCAAGAAATGAATAAAACGTTCAAGAAAGTAACCACACCGCCCGCCGATCGCCGCAGGTCCCGCACATGCCGACCGGAGCAACGGAGTGCCGCGGAAATAGCTCGGCAACCACCACTTTTCATGATAAAACTTGTAAAATGAACCACACCTCGAGTCAGCAATAAAAATGTTGGCATCCAAGTTTTAGGCCACAAAAATAAAAAGCCTAAGAAGTATGATCTAAGTAGCATAAACTGACCTCAACTATTTCGTCCCTTATGTTTCCAGTACCCATTATTTCTGATACCCTGAGGCCACTCATGAAAAAAGACCGGCGACCCATATTGTCTATGGGTCGCTCGGCTATCGGAGAGGAAAATTAGGAGATGGGCTAGTTAATGGGATTGTAATTCACGCTTCTGAGATTGGCTGCTCAGACTGAAATCAGATACTTGTCATGATGGTCACAATGCATCAGAGTAAATGGAGGTAAGAGGTGAGAATTCGAGAAGCTTTTAATCTCTGTCTAATCGTAACAAAACATAATCTCTGAATGCAAAGAGGCAGACATTTTATGTGCTAATGTCTCATGTCATTCCCGTTTGCCTCATCCAACGCCGGGCTTTCTTTTAAAAAAAAGTGTATCGGACGGAGACGCATAAAGAGGAGATAGGAATGGGTAAAGCACGTGGCATGTCTTAACAAGTGCTGTGTAAAAATCTATAGTACAGCCGCCCCTTGGCGGTTCCCATCTATCGAGAGTCGTAACATTACACGCGATTTGCAGTCGCTTATTTAGTGGAGTCCTTGAGGTAGCTGGTGAAGAGTTAGTGGGTGTCATCGTGAAACAGGTATTATTGGGAAGCTTACGCAATGAGGTCGTTGCGGTCCTTGGCCTTCTTCAGGCCACCGAAGGCCATCTTGGTACCGGGGATGTACTTCTTGGGGTTCTCAAGGTACTCGAAGAGAGTGTCGTCGTTCCACTCAATACCCTTCTGCTTGTTGGCATCGGTGTAAGAGTATCCGTCGACGGAACCGGTCTTGCGGCCCCAGAGACCGTGCAGAGCAGGTCCGATCTTGTTGCCACCGTCCTTCTCAACGGTGTGGCACTGAGCACATCGGGTCTTGAAAAGGTTGGCACCCTTCTTGATATCGCCTGGAGAAATTGGGTCAGTACATGAGTCGGTTGGTTGAGTGAGTTGGTGAGGCCGAAGCAGCAGGCAGTATGCTATTGGGAGCAAAAAAGGATACAGAGAGAGCCGCCATGGTGATTGAAGATGTCGCACGAGGGTGTTGGTGTGCCTTGGTCGACATATCGTGGTCGCAGAAAAACCTGTTCTTGGTAAATGACGCAGGCAACAACATGGTCAGCTGCCACAGGGCTGAAAGGTGACCGCTGCAGTAGTTGTTGCCATTGTCATGAACCCAAAATCCCTCGACAGACAAACTCAAGTCGTAATACCGTATCGGCGAAGCGTCTCTTTTGTCTCATGTTCCTCAATTGACCCCCCAAAAAGCCGTGCACTGCCGTCCAGCGCAAACCAATGAAACGAGTGTGGTATTGAGAAAAACTTACCGCCAGCCATTGTGAATGTGGGTTGTTGATTAAGGAGTTAAAGGTAGTAGTGATTACAGCAAGGGGCGTTAGCCAAAGACGTGGAATAGATCGTTTGAGTGTTGAAAGTGTGGATGAGGGAGGAAGAGAGAAAGAGAGAGAGAAAAAAGTTCCAGACAAGACAAGAAAATAAAACTTTATGACAGCATGACACAACCGGGTGAGGATCGCTCATTTCTTGAAGCGCCACAAGTGGCTGAATGGATATCTAGCGAATCAGAGGCCAAACGTAAGTAAGCCGGTCATTCTCCCCCCTGCGCTCAGCGATTGTGGCTCCGGGTAAAGTCGGACGACGACTCTAAAGGTGGATCCCCATCGGCGATGTTCATTGTTCCGGGGCTTCTATTCCATGATAGCCTACGTGCAAGGGCCATCGGTGACCAAAAAAAAAATTGATTCCTCTGCTGGGATAGAATCTGGGTTCAGGTCTGCCAGCCAAGTCCTGCTTTTCCAGGCAAAACACGAGCTATACCGATAAAGGCTTAGCCTGTCTCCGTCAAAAGAAACAGGAGTGGATCCTCCGTACCGTACCTACCAGACGTAACGGCTTCGGAAAAAAGATTCTTCTGGGCAAACGTGAGGGCATCACGATACCACCACCACAAAGAAGCTCTAAAGCTGCAGGAGGAGAGAAACAAGAGCACTTTCTTTTATGCAGCTGTATATATCGACAATATGACGACCCGTGCTGTCATTCCTCGCTTCCTACTCCCTCTTCAGGGTCCCCTCTGGCGTGGTTTCAGCATCCCACTTTCTCAGAACAGCATTCGAATTCGCTTCGCCTCGAGTTCCTCAAAGGACAAACCTATTGTTCTCGAGAAGCCCGCCCGCTTCAATCCTCCCTCCCATGGCTCTCGTCTCAAGAAGGGCAATGTTCCCAGGCACTATGGTCCTGAGCTGACCCCCTCCGAGGTCGCTGTTCAGAGCAGGAAGCACTATCCTGGCATGATGGCTCCAGAGGGAACATGGGAGCACTTTTTCTGGCACAGCAAGATGCTGCATACCTTTATTACCATGGTAAGATCACACCTCCAGGCTTTATTGGCGATTAATGCGCCTTGAAATTACATCACCGACTAACATTTGACAGGGAACACTCTTCGCCCTTGGTATTTTCACATTCTTTCTGAACTACGCCTACAATTCTCCCTACAAGGAGCTCGTCCCTCCCATCTCGGACCTCTGGACACAGCCCATTCACTTCTTCGTCGCCTGGAAGCAAGTAATTACGCTCCACGAGCAGGACAAGGCCGTGAAGGCTAAAGAGCACCGCACCAACCACCTCGACGATGTCGCCAAGCGCCGCCTTTTTATGAAGATGCATGGCATCGAGACCAAGGACCCTGTGACTGTCATGTTTGGCAAGGGCGAGGAGGAGCCCAAGCCCGAGCAGGAGGCTGCCGTTGAAGCAGAGCCGGCACCCAAGATCGAGGCCCAGGACAAGGTCGAGGAGCCCAAGAAGAAGTGGTTCGGTGTCTTCTGAAATCTGTAAAACAAAGATCAAAAATCCGCATGTACCATATATATCTGTACCATAGCGCTCTCCATTTTACGAGAATCATGAGTTGTAAGATGACATGGAATATACAGCCTTGCGAGGCCTTGAAGTTTTCTACCATACCCATACCGTAACCTAAACATACGTAGTATTATGAGAGCTCGACACCCTCCAAACCATCCAGAACCTCGTCTACAACACCACCCTTTTCCAGTACAGACTGTATTATACCATCCATTACTCCAAACTTGGTTCCACCTAGTGGTGCCTTCCAGACACCCTCGGTCGTTTGAGCTTCACCCTTCTGAGCCGAGTTATTCGTGATATGCGGTACTCCAGGTGGGGTCAATCTCGATGGAGGATCGACGGTTCGAATCGACAGCAACTTGAGCTCGCGGCCCTTCTTATCAACATCCATTTCACCGTCTGCCTTGATTTTTCGGACTTCAGCCACGGATACAGCCAGCGCGCTCTCTGCAACAGCGAGTTCCTCCTTGGCAGGGTCGAAAATGGTGTTGTCGCCAATCGCAACCACGAGTAGCGTGATAGGTGGTCGAGATCCCTCTGCTTCGACACCGTCGCGAGGGTACAAAAAGGTTGAAGACTCCCAGTCATCGTCAAACATCGGGTCCTCGTCGCCCTCGGACTTGAGCCGGGGCAGGCGCGTAGCCAAAAGGGCGAGATGTGTTGTAAGGGAGAGTAGCGGTAGAGGGTATGACAGCGGAGGAGATATTAGAAGAACCTGTAATATCAGTTAGTAAGCTTTTCCCTATTGTATCGTGATTCCGCATACATCAAGGTATAGCCTCCAGTGAAACCGTCTGTTGATCCTCAGCTTCTTGGCAAACTCATTATCGGCCAACAACGCTTCTCTCAACATCTCGGCCAAGAACACTGTGGAGGCTTCATCATCCCTCTGACCCGGGATCTCTACTGCCAGCTCAAGCCAATCATTCCTTGACCTGTCTTGGTCATCATGCTGCTCCTGGCTACCTCCTGTCTTTTCGATCTCAGCTTTGACTCCTACAATGGCCTCCGTGCCGTCCGCGAAATGCACGCGCGCACTACCATTTGTGCCGGGAAGTACACCCGTCTCTGCGGTCAAAGGGCGAAATTGCGTAGGACTGCGTCCATCGGGTCGGATTGGGGGGTGTAAAGAGAGCGACTGGTGCAGATATGCGAGTTCGGCGGGCGAGAAGAGGTTTTGTTGCGACGCCATGGTGATGACAATGGCAGCGTATGGCCAGTTGCTCAGCTAGTGCAAGGCTCTTCTAACAATAATGCGACAGCAAGTCAAGTTGCTGGATTAAAAAATGCGACGTGAAAACGGCAATGACGCAGGTTTTTGGTGTTGAAAAAGGCTGGTTGCTCACCGAGGTGAATGATAAGATAAAGCAGAAAAAAAGTGTGGTGGGCATGTTGGTTGGAAATGGCGGGGTGATAGCTGATGAAGCATAGCTATGTGGCCAATCACAGAAGCGCATCTGACGATCGATGTACAGTACTACAACGTTCATATAAGTTACACTTCTTGAAATGTTTAATTAATACGAATCTTTCAGTAAAAAAACGTTTCCTAGGTGACTACCTAACTCATGATATGATTCATCATATGTCATTGTAGATGCGTGGGAACGACTATCATAAGCAAACACCATAGAACAACATCAGGATACCGTGAGCTAGATTCTTCTCCAAATTGATATCTCCTTCTTTATCGTCGTGGAGCAAAGTCTATGCAAATTCGGTCCATCAAGTCTGGTCCAGTTGCAGCGACGAGCTCAGCCACTGTAGCCTTCAGTCCCGGGTGCTCCTTAACACCACGTTCGTCCCAGCTGACAAGGTCAGAGGTTTCATATAGCGGACCTCCTGGAGCGATCTTCAAGGCAATGTGATCCATATCCCAAGTCGCCGCTGAAGCGATCGGAGGAATACCAGGCATCCCAGAGGTAAACAGCCAGTCGCTATCCTCTTCCTCACCAGAACCCGAAGAGTCGGATCCTTTGGTCTCGGTGCTGTCACTCGTCTTTATCTCCTCGCTGAGCACCGAAGGCTTCTCGCCGTCACTTTCAATAGCCTGTTTCTTCTCTAGCGAGAGGCTCACAAACGGCTTCTTGTCGAGAAGATCCAGCATGCCTCGGTCCAATGGATCCCAAGTCAATGACTCGGGATCAAGAACGAACTGTGGCAAGTAGTCGATCTTGTACCGCATCTTGGGGCAGCTGTGTATATAGAAGCCAGGATACCACCAACCGTAGCCCTCTTCGATAGCCAAGGTAATCTCGTACAGCGCACCAAGTTTACCCGGTGCATGCTGGTGTATGCTTTCGTGGTAGAGAAAGTAGACAGAGCTTACGCACTCTGGCAAAAGGTCGAGAACACCAATAGCGACCAGTTTACCATCCAATCTATAGCACTGATGGTAAGACCCTAGGCGACGTTCGCGACCATCTGGTGCTACCATCGTCTCTCTCCTCAAGGGCGAGCTACAGAGAAAGCGCTTAAATCCACTCTTGCTTATTTCACTCGGGGAATCCTTGTGTACCACTCGCTGATAGTTTTCGTAAATGGCAAACTTCTCTTCCGTAAAGTCATCGTGTTCCAAGGTCACAACCAGTTTATGCGCAGCCTCAGGGGGTTTTTGTACGTTAACATCCTCAGCTTCATGGATTCTCTCAACAAGGTCGAAGTGGTTGTCGCGCTTCTTGGCCTCGTCGCGCGACCTGGGGTACAGTCGGGAAGCCTCCTTCGTATACAAACCTCCCAAGACAAATTTGTTGAATCTGTTGATAGTCTGCCGCTGATCTCTAGACGGTTTGAACTGGGTAGAATCGAGACGGACAGTATAATGAGGGCAACATGACCGACGTTGGTCAGGTCGGTACATGAGCGTACCTGAGCGTCTCCAGCATCTGTCTAAGAGAATTTGGTAAAATCCCGGGCTCAGCGAAGATGTTGAGGCGTAGTAAGAGTAACCTGTTACCCATGTATGAGTCAGCCTTACGTTTATGAAATGGGGTCACTTGAGATGGCTCGCTGATTGTGGGTAGAGTGAGAGACTAGGTGTGCACCTGCATTGTTGCGAATGTCTCATGATGTAAATGAAGACAACTTCGGTGTGGTCAGAGGGTATGGGAAAGATGCAGGGATTTTGTTCACGTTTTGACTGACTCTTGCCGCTACTTCCACAGTAACCACATCTTGATGATCTAGAGTATCCTGAACGACGGTTAGCTTTCGTTGGGGAAAGGTTGTGAACAGCGATCGCGTGGGGGTGAGTGATCAGATTGGATGTCTGTTGTCAGATGTCATCTGCTGGGCGATGAGGTGTGCGTGGGGGGAGGAACGGCATGTCTAATTGGGAGTAGAGGAGGGCCAAAGCAGCAATTGATGCTTTGTATAACACAAGACACCGACTGCTAGGAGTAAGCCTCGTCATATGTTGATATCATCTCGATGACATGTCAAGCCCTTGCTCAGGGATATCAGTTTGACCTGCCATCAACTTGTCGTGTAGACTTGCAAATGAATGGCACAAAGATACAAGTGACAGGAAACGATAGAACATAAGAGCTGATGAATCGCATGTTACAGATTGGAAGCCGCAGACAAGCCAATGCACGATGACAACTCTCTAACCAGCATCAACAACAAACCCATGACTACATGGAATATGAAGCGAGAACTCATGTAAACAAGTCAAAGTACCCAAGGACTTGTACTTGTGAGCAGGCATAAGCGCAAGTCCTATCAATATTGACACTTGACGGGTAAGATAAATCCCTAGCGTAGAGCATTGACATGCGGAACCGTAGGGCATGAGTGTGATCAACCATTAAGGACGGGATTGGCAGCCGTTACCAGGCTAAATTGAGGGTCGATATTGACGTGGGAATTGATATGGATATGGGTATGGGCATCGAGCGATTTGACCCGGACGGGGTAAACGGGGGCGCCACGGGGACCGGCCGCAGCGGAGCTCAAGCGCAGGCGCCGGCAACCAACGACAAGCCGGCATTGGACCACGGGCACGATCGGTTGGAGAAGAACGTGGGAATAAGCACTCACCAATTGGCGAAAGATATTCATACTGCAACGACGCATCTCCAGGGATGCGCATGTCGCTGGGTTCCATCGCCGACTGCACAACCTAGTGCTGTGTTGCTGAGGCTGCGTTTGGTAAAAGTGCTTGTGTTCTGGCAGCGAATTACCAGAGACGGGAAGGATAACGGTGGTGGACGGACGAGGAGCGCCGGAGCCTTTTTCTTCAGCTGTGCCAAGTTGGATAGGGAGTTTGTCCACTAGACTTGCTCAGTGTATTCCAAGACGGGCAAGTGAGTGCATGAGGGAGATAGTTGCCGCGTACGGATGTCAATTCAAGCTCAAACGAGATGGAGTCAGAGAGGGGCGGATTCCCGAGACCTGGAGAATGGAGGGGGCGTGTGAATTTGTCGAGGCGAGGTGCGATCGCGTGCCTACCGATTCCCCTCTTGAAAGCAAGGGCAGACAGGCAGAAGAAAGAGGTGCGTAGCGTGGGATGTTGTGTCGTTTCTGACAGTTGGTGAATTGACGATCAGTTTAACTGGTTTTTTTTTTTTGGCTGCAGACGAATGATGACGAGACGTTGGTTGCGGATGATATCCAGGGATGGGCGCTGAAGGTCAGTGATCGTGTGCGCGCATGTGCAACAGAGTCAACCAGAATCGAACGGCTTTGATCTAACTTTAGATGACTAGACCAGGGTGGTCGAGCAGGGGTTTGAAGGCTCCCAAGGGACCTGACGGGTAAGGGCGTGTAATGGTTTTGGCGTAGAATAGACCAGACCGTCCTGTAGTTGAGCAATGGTTCCAAGGCGAGTACTAAGTCAGTAAGTAGCTGCACGGTTATGGTCCGATGTCGAAGGCCTAACTGGTGGGAAGCTGTGTCTTGTGGTCAGCACCAGCTCGAGAGACAAACAAGATATGTTGATAGTTCTAAGAGGAGATGGAAAGGAAAGAGAAATACCGGAGCTTTTGAAGATGCTGAATGAGATCTGCCAGGTCCAACCAAGGCAGCAACCACTGAGAGTTGCAACTTTCAACCTAATGGCGGGGTTGACCCTCTAAGCTGCCTTACTGGACTGCATGCCACCTCACTCAGGCCCTTCACCTACAACCCAGACCCATGATGAGGGGTCTTTTTTTCATGTCATTTTCCTCAATATTCTATCTACTCATATCAATCGGTTACAAGTATTTAGTTTATAGTTGTCCAAGTAGTACGAGACGTCTATAAGTTGTGGCTCATTCTGCTGTGTACATCATGAGTCTGCTTGCTGCCACTACCTCTACTGACACGCTAGGTAGTTATCTGCATCAACAGATACTATATAGAAACCAAAGAGAAATACTAGTAGTAGCAAATATGTTGCCAAGTTTACTAATTCCTACCTATATGTATAGAATTTGCACACGTATGCCTATGACACTGTATAGGACCTGGGATAAGACATGGGATTGTTCGAGACTCGATTCGTATCCAGTAGGAAACATTCCGGCCTCTCCAGCATTTATAGGTCCAATTTTGCAACAAGGCTGAGTTTGTGTTACCAACCTTGGCGAAGTCGTCTCGTCTTATTCTGGCAAAAGGGGATGTCTGTTCTAGACAGGGAAGATGAGATGAGATTGGAGGAAACGATTGTCCTGGCCCTCTTTGGCCAGTCTATCAACGTCGACAATTTTAACCTGCCAAGTCGGTACAGTGAAGTACATACATACTAGGTAGTATTCGATTATTCCTTGCATGCTGCAGCTCAACTCATGTGTAACGAATGGGATGAAACGAAAAAGAAGAAGCCTACAGGACTAGCCTCGAGTCGACGGGTTCCAAGCTGGGATAACGAATCAAGGTGTCGTACGAAAATCAGTGCAGGCATTTCTGCACGTTTACTATCTCTTGTAACTGGCCCAGGGCAGACTCCATCACTCTGCAGGTTTTTTTGCATTTTTCTGGACTTTTTTGCCTCGCCTGGGGAGAATCACGGCACCAATCTTTTTAACATCCGACCTGCGGGCCTTTTCTCGGTGTCGTCTCCGAAATCTAGTTGTAGAAAAAAGGCTGCACCAGAGACGCTACGACTCAATTAGTAAGGGATATTGTTGAGGAGAAAGAAAAATCTACAGTGGAAATAAACGAGCTAGATATGTTAGTGAAGCGGCCAACTAACATGACGTCTGTCGAAGTAGGTGCTGCAGGTTGAAAATGTTGTGATTGAAATAAAATACTAAAAATTAGGAAGCCTGTCGATTAGACTTGAGTCCAATTGAATGTTCCCATGGGCTATCCGCACTGCACTTCTGCCACTAAGACTTCAACAGAAAAGATCGAGGGCTCACGCCTCGCTTTCACGATGCTCCATCCCACGGATGGACCCAATGCTTGCTTGCTTCCATGAGCTACGGTTATTCTACCCCTCCCCCTCACACTATGCCCGTCCCCCTCGGATGAGATGCGGTACTACCGTTACTTATTACTGTTGCTGTTGCCTCGCCTCATGCATCGTACGTCAGGGTTGATGTGTTACAGCGTGGGAGCTATTCTGTCCGTAGGCGACGATGGACCTATCATTGTGGGCATGTGAATTAAGAAGAGGCCCAAGTTGAAGCTGTCGCGAGTATGAAGCTGCACCCTGTATCTCCATTGATCCAAATGTCAATGTCATGGGGGACCCCACGCTGCAAGTAAACAAATGCGCGTGCTTTATATACTAACGCGATACTATTGAGTGTGTGTGTGATAACAATGCAGCATGTTTCTTTTCGAGGCTCAATTGCTGTGCAGTGCTGTGCAACGAAAGGCTTTTGTTGTATGTATTGTAATGATTCAGGGTTGTCCTTGATTGGCCACCTACAAGATGCGATATTACTCTCGGACCAGGTATCGTAACTACACGAGTTTATGTAGGTGTTTCTTTGGTGTAGTCAAGCACAATAGGTTTGAGGCTTGAACCTAGTGTCTAATATCCCGGATACTGCTGCTCCAAGGATTCCAATGGAACGTTTGTTGGTGGCACCATGCTGCATCTCACTCCATCGCAATCCACAAGCTGGGTTCATGTGGTTTTCTATTCAGAAATCCAAGCATAGCAATCTTTGTTCTGCCGGGTCCATGTCGTGCACTATAACGGGAACATTTGATGGTTTATACAACGTTAAAAAAAGATAACGGGAACATGATCTCCCCCAATATTACCAAACACCAATGGTCCTGCATGTTCACTCATCACTCTTCTCGATCGTCATGGCTTTCTGATTGGAAACTCCCAAAGAGGCGTGAACCTGCCGCGAAGATGAAAGAGAGAGCAGGCAAAAGCCTCCCAGTGATACATATCCCATTCCGTCACTGATGCACGAGCAACCCGCACACCCCTGCTGCATTTCCACCAAGTGTATTGTGGTAATACAACAGGTTAACCTTGCACCGTCTCGCAGTAAATGAATGGATGAAGATGCACTTTAGGACTGTCATTCAGCTAATTCGGCTATTAATGGTAACAACGGGAGATAGGTACTATGTAGTCAGCTCATCTCAATTGACAGGCCTTGTGGAGATGGTGTTATGAGGTGTTCATTTAATACTGTAATTACTGACATCAGTAGTTAATTTACTTGCCTCTATTCTTTCCATTGTCAGGTCGTGGAAGACAAAATTAAGGAGACAGTCAATGCTACTATAGACCAGGTTTTAAGGTTATGTATTTTGTACTCTCAATCACAGAGGTAAACTCTCCTGAATATCACTGGGCAGATACCGTCCGGTATCACCAGCCAGGCCCCTATCCAGCACTCTTGACTCTCGATCGTTCAGTACCTAGGTAGCCTCTTAATCACTAAACATTTACACAGAAGGTCTGGCGTTCGTAGTTGCCCAGGGACGACTCTTTCTCGCCGATTGTCTGCCTGGCAATCGGCAGTTCCGCCTGCGTCTCCGCATCACGATCGATTTGAGCTCCTGCTCAAGCTATTTATGCCTTGGAGTGGTCGCTGCAAAGATATTGGCGTTAGACGCTCAACCACTCGAGTCAAGCCTCTTCTTTCATAACTCGGCCACAGTCAGCCAGGATATTAATGCAGCAACCAGATAGGGGGTTACCTTCGTATCTCCCATCTCTTCTCATCAAAGTTTGCCTCGCATCGGTTGACCCAGAGAAACCCTCGGTTCCACACTCTCTTCCATCGCCCGCTCAATTGTAGGCAGGCGGACACATAACGAAACCGAAAGCTGTCCGCTGCGTTGCCGAGTACAATCCCACCAGCCTAGGCCTAAAGCCCACTACAAGCACTACTTGCATCTCAGTACAGATACTGTACAGTACTGTCTGCACGCTACGCCTACTCCATTGAATCCAAGCAAGGCCTGGCCAGGACAGACGAGGATCCAGCTTTCACATCCGCCTCCAGTCCCTGTTTGCTGTCACTAGCTCCTTGAAGGCCTGTCCGCCGAGCGCCCAGTGCTTCCGGTACCTACACGCCCCCCATCCTCTCTGCACTCTGCACATACATTAGCAGGTACATGCCCACGTACAGTGCAGTGCAGTGCTACGGTACGTACCCTACTAACCCAGTAATTTACCTACTCTGCGGGTTCCGCCAGAGACAGAGATCCGCCGAGTTGCCCGCTGCCCCCTCGAGCTAAACTTGGGACGTTTTGCGCGTGCGCGCCCACACCTCCATCATCTCGCAGTTTATATCACATCGCCAGCCCAGCTCTCTGGAGCGTCTGGGCTCTCCCCGACCAAAAACCAAGCACCAGCACCTTCTGGCGCAGGCCACGACCATTTCTGTCCTCGATTTCCCCTTCATATAATCACCAGACCTCAACTATTACACTAAACGACAATGATGGCTCCCAAGGCTCTTTGAAAGTCACCCGTCCGCCCGTCGCAAGTTCTCTCTTTCTCGACCCAGGGGTGAACATCCGTTCTATTCCGTTACCTCCGAGCACCTTGAAGCTTTCGTGTCCGCATCATCGCTATCTTAGACTTGCGAACCTCTCTGATCTTGTTGTTGTTCGACCAATTTCCCCCGACATTACTCTCAATTCCCGTCGTCCGTCACTCGACTTACCACTAACATGTCGAGTTCTGCCTCTGGCGACTCAGGCGGTGGCCGTTCGATGGAGTCGCGAGTGGGTAGAAGCAAGCAACGTGAGTCTTTTACCCTATGCGCTATGCATGAATTTGTTGTCTGGGCATGGTTGTTCGGCATGCCCGTTCATCGTCCATGTCTCTATGATGGCTTTTGTCTTGGCGTCGTCTATTCTAGTTCCATTTATTGCCCGTTTCATGGTGTGATGGTCACTCTCATGACTTACCACCAATGGTCAAGCAACACTCTATTTATTGCCATCCCACATTGTTTCATCAACGCACTTAGGGCTTTCTTACTGACATGCTGTTCTTGTCACAGGCTACAACACTAAGGGTGAACGACTCGTCGCTGGCATTGTGCCTCTTACGTCCGATCAAAATTATGTGCTATTAATCCAATCAACACGACGCAAAGGTTGGGTTTTGCCCAAGGGCGGCTGGGAGTCGGACGAGACCTGCCAAGAGGCTGCCGAACGAGAGGCTTGGGAAGAAGCTGGCATCACTGTGCAAATAAGCTACGACCTTGGCGACATTGATGAAAAGCGTGCGCCAAAATCGTCGTCAAAAGATCGGTCAAGATACCATTTCTTCGAAGGCACAGTGACCGGCGAGTTTGACGAATGGCCCGAATCCCATAAACGAGAACGCCAGTGGTTCACGTTTACACAAGCTTGGGAGGCATTGTCAACGAGACCGGAGCTCCAGGAAGCATTGCAGCGGTCAACTGTGAAACGTCAATAACCGACATTTCATTTCCACAAACCACGCGGACTTGGTAGCCGTCGTCCTTGTCAAATATCGAAGGATTCTGCTATACAAGGTCTGCCACCGACAGAAATCTTGGTGGTGCCTCGACAATGTCACCAAGACTCTGCCATTCTCTCATGAGAGGAAAACACACGCTCGATTTGCGAAACCATGGATCTGAGCTTTAACGCTCTATTTCCCAATCTCCCCTTTTACAGTTCCCTACACAGGGGCTTTACATCGTGCATCCATCCAAAGGCGTTTAGGCTGGACTATGATAGAGTATTTGCTT
The DNA here is from genome assembly GCF_000303195.2 of Fusarium pseudograminearum CS3096. Taxonomy (NCBI): domain Eukaryota; kingdom Fungi; phylum Ascomycota; class Sordariomycetes; order Hypocreales; family Nectriaceae; genus Fusarium; species Fusarium pseudograminearum. The sequence goes on along the minus strand of NC_031953.1, from coordinate 5,948,011 downwards.
TCTTTCTTACACTACTAAGAATTCGGACGGGATGGGGTATCTGAGCGGCGTACTTAGGTGTATGCATTGAGACTCGAGGGTTCTTGTTGCAATAACACGGTTGGGACCGGAAAAGCGTTACAGAAAGGTTGGCTGCTATCTGAATCTTGCTTTTTTATTATCTGGCACAGCCCCAGAACCAACATGATGGGGAGGCGAATATGCAAGCAATTCATCCCTTAGAATGGAACGAAATCTTAGTAACTCGCCTGGTCACGGTGGAGTTGAATAGACTTGGCGAATTCCCTCACTCTGGCGCATCAGAAAGACTTCAATTCAAGCCTTGATGCATGCGAGAAGAGAGACCAGATAATGACCGAAGAACAGAAAAAGAAAAAAAAAGAGAACCCTCTGCCGAACGGCATATAATGACGCACAGTCTAAGTCACTGCTGCAACCTCAGGCGTACACTAACGTACTAAACCGTAGTAGACCATGGCCAAGGCCCTGTCATGAGTGCTTATTTGTTTCGTGCTCCCTGTCTTCTGTCTGACATTTTTATGTCCGCCCCGCCAAGAGTACATGAAAACATGCCCCTCCTTTCTCATTCGCCCCTCCATGACTTGCCTGGCTTGTATCATTCGAACCTGCCCCGCATTGAGATCAGAAAATTGATTTGCGCTTTGCTGAATCGTGCTGTGTATAGCGATATGTGGCTATCAGCTGTGAATCGCTGTAGCGCTGTTTTGCCGTAATGGGATCCGCAACACTTGAGATCAACGTCAAAGCACCAACGACTCAGCTCAATATACCATCATTCCAGACCGCCGCATAGCATTTCACGCGATGTTCATTTCATGAGCCTGGACATACGACACCCCATGGATCAATAGACTTCACACTTTCATCATAGAACGCACGACCATCCACGAAACATCCTCCTCCAAGCGATATAATGGAGAACCTATCTATCACCGATGCCCCTCCACAGGGCCGTGGTGCGCCGCAACCCCTACCTCAGCTGCCGCCGCAAATGTTTACGACTGCCGCGCAGCTCCTGGACCTCACAGACAGTACGACTCCGCCTTGGTACCAGTTCATTCCTGTTTCCGGATCCACATGCACATGAGACGGGTTGGATTTCAACCCAAGAGACGGAAGGATCGTTTGCTGACTACTGTAAAACTGCAGAGAAGCTCATGGTCGCTTTGCGCGATGGGCGAAAACTCATTGGAGTCCTAAGAAGCTGGGATCAATTTGGTGCGTTCTAAAAGGAAGACAATGCCTTGAAAGACACACCCTTTTCTCACCCTCTACTGCAGCAAATCTTGTTCTCCAATCCACGATCGAACGTATCTTTGCGCCCTCCCCCGACTCAGCAGGTAGCGATCGACCAACCGGTCTGTACGCAGACATAAACCACGGCATATTCCTCGTCCGAGGCGAGAACGTACTACTCCTTGGCGAAATCGACCTCGACAGAGACGACGATCCCCCGCCTGGTTTCGAGCTGGCCGAGTTGGAAGTGGTTAAGAAGATCGCAGAGGAGAAGAAGGCAGCCGACAAGGCTCGGGATAAGTTGCGAGTGAAGAAGCTCGCGAAACACGGCTTCGAGGGGGAGAACATTGGCGAGATTGTGCTGTAGACGAATATTTGGATATACAGCAGAAATTACAGACGGCCTGAGAGAGAAAGAGAAAGGGCCTGTGCTTCTCGTTTCGGCGTTCAAAGAGCCCTGGCCAGGGTAGCGGTCTCTTGGGCAGAATATTGTGAAATGCCCATTTGCCGTCAATAGAAGGAGCCGGTTCTAGGTAGAACGAGATGGCTCCGCTAGAAAATCAGTCTCGATCCTGTGAGCTGAGAGACGAACAGTGCGCAAAAATAAACGAATTTCACGACGCTGCACATGACAGTTTGCTATCATCAGTGTGTAATTTGTTCCTTGTGTCACTTGGCTTGTGCTGGAGCTACTGGTCAGGAGAAGGGTGTTCCAAAGCTGGGAATCTGCCTCCCGTAGCATAGTTGTTGTCACAATCATGCAGTTCAAGCCATGAATCTGTGCTATTAGATCACATCCTTATTACGTTCTTGCAAAGCCGAGATTGCTAATCTCAACACACCTACATACAATACAGGTCGACCCTCATTTGACCCTTGTACACATTAATGAAAAGGTTTTGAAAAGAAAGAGCTTTTGATAACTGCTATTTTACAAGCTATACAGAGTCAGAATGTGTGTGGAGTCTTTCGTCGTGGTTTTTTTTTGTTATACACTGTCGTTATGAAGATTTGAAACGACCCAACCCAGTCCAACTCGGCGGATGATGATCAAATGCAACCGAAAACGCCTCATGATGCCATACCATGTCTCTCTGCATGAACCTCTCTCGTCTAGAGGTAGTTGCCCATCTTACTGTCACTGTCACTGTCACTGCCCAGTCTCTCGCTCTCACTCTTTTAGTGACGACTTAATTGGATCGTCGTCTTTGCACTCGTTCAAACATTGGTATGGGAGTACCAGGGTCCTTACAACCCCCAAGAAGCCAGTCGGTTAGGCCAACAACCTTTGCGCCAACACCGGCTTCCCAATCGCCACCCGCTTGCGACTGTTCGATCGTGTGGCTCAGAATTCGTCCCTCGGAATCGAAATCGAAGACGAATAGTCCTGTGAAGGCCTTGTCTGGGTCGACTCCTCGACCAAACGGCAGCGAGCGTCCAATAACGCCAAGGCTAGAAGGACTAACAGTGCCCTTTCGCTTCTCGCACCAACGGACAACGAGCTGCTCTGGTATAGCTCCAGCACGGCGGGGTAAGAATGTGAGGGGTTCGGTCGTCATGCGCTCTGCAAGAACCTCGATACAGACGTTGCCGAGGATGGGAACGCGGTTCCAGGCAAGCGGCGAGGTCCAGAGAGCGGCATTGTAGGCGACTCGGCCGGAGACGGTTGGTAGGTGAGGATGCGTCGAAGGGAAGAGATGAAGGGCGATGTTGGGCGCAAGGATGTCGTGAGGTAGAGGGTGTAGAAGTAAAGTCGGTAATCTTTCTTGGAGAACTCGCAAAGCTGCAATGGATCAGTATTTTGCTACTCCAAAGCCCTCGAAGATTTCCCCGGTGACGTACTTTTACCCAGCTTTGCCTTATTGGGGTCCTTTGGTCCGTCATCGTGAGATCCAACCCACCGGACGCCTGTCGCATCGAAATATGTCCTTGACAAGGCTCCTCGCCCTACATGATTTGTGAGTTGGCTAGCATCAGAGCTTGGTGAAGAAGCGTTTGGCTCGTGAGAATTTATGGTTTGAACCTGAGCCTTTGTTGCATGAGCGTTGGAAAGGTTGCGAATAGAGGCAACACAAGGCCGGCCAGAGCGGCTTATAGTGGATCGAATCGGAGCGGCCATTGTGGTGGTCACCGCAGCAGGGAGAGGAAATTCATTGATCAAGAGCAATTTTGGTTATAAATAGTCGATGCGCATTAAGTATTAAAGGTAGGATCGTATAGAGTTAAAGTTGGTTGGAGAAGCGCACTTGCAACCCGCATGCTCGAGAAGTATGCCCACTTCTGGGACTTTCTTTTGCAATGGATCTCCAATGCATGGAATATAGAGGTGGGTAGACTCAGAAGTATCTTGCAGTACAAAAACAGCGCAAAGTTACAAGATTGGGAAACATATTTAGTGATTGGCTGAACACTCGATACTCCACCGCCACAGGCACAGGCTTGACAGCGGAGCGGGATGTGGCGGGGCGGGTCTCATCCGTTGCGATGGGACAGGACAGGGAGAAACAAAGAAAGAGAATGGAAATCTGGAGAGACAACAGTTGTTAATTAATCTTATTAGTGGATACCTTCTCCCGCTTTAAGCCATTACAGATATACGGGATAGGTATGCAGAGCACAACATTTCATTGTCTGTTTGTTCAAAGTAGCATTCTGTGACTGTCCGTCCAGGCGGTGAAGCTGATATACGGGTTAGAAAGCCATTGCTCAACTTGTGACGTGCAAAGTCACTTGAATGGTGTTAATAATGGCACAAGACCAGGATTTGGTCGATCAATAACTAACGGCCTTGTGATAAAAATAAACAACAGCCAGTCAACTCCTTATGCCAGTATACCGAGTACAGTGCCTGATAGCATCAGGTAAAAGGGCATGGTTAGCAGGCATTCTCCTCATTCCAATCTTCACATCTCCAGTACCTGCCAATATTGAAGTTGTATTGCTATTCGGCTTTGCACTGGCAGGTGCTGATCCGCTTTAGGACAAGTCAGCAACCAAATGTTAGTGCTAATATAGATCCTAGGCAGGCAGGCTAATAGGCGATACGGATACAACAACATGACTCCCATCACTATCACAGGGACAGTACCACACTGTGTTACTTCACCTCGTTTCACATGAGAGCAAACTAGAATAACATGAAATTGACCCAGACCAGACGATAACAGGACTTGATAACGGCCTGGGTCCTTTCATTTAGTCTAATGCACATAATGTATCATATAACTTAGGTTAATTCCCGCCAAACATTGCACCCAATCTTACCCAAAGTTTGGTCTTTGTCCTTCTTCAAAGTGTCTCTCACGTGACTTGCACTGTCAGCTGCCCCATCTTCATTCCCTCCTCCTAGGCGGTGCTGGCGTTGCCTGGCGTACGTTTCTTCCCTGACGTACTTGAGCCTCTCTCTCAACTCTCTACATCCCATTCTCAACCAAATCTCGTTCACGTCTTCTGCAACCTCCTATTCCATCACGCCCAACGACTCGCTTCCACCGATTTTATCGACTTGTCCTCCCGCGACATAACGACCAACCGCCATCATGAACCCCGAGTAGTACGCCACTCTCCGCTTCTTTGCGATAACCTCCTGATGGAAATATTGCCCATGCTGACTATCGATCTAGAGTTGCACCTTCCGTCGCGACCGCCTACACTCACGCTCGCACCCGCACCCGTTCCCCCCTTTCTTCTGGCGTTTGGACACGATTACAGGATGGCCTTTCTAACGCAAACCCTCCAGATACGACTATCTCTTCAAGCTCCTCCTCATCGGAGATTCCGGTGTTGGAAAGTCTTGTCTGCTCCTGCGATTTGCCGACGACACCTACACCGAATCATACATCTCCACTATCGGTGTCGACTTCGTGCGTTACTTCCAGCACAGCACTTTTCAAACAAATCCTCTAATACTTGTCAGAAAATCCGAACGATAGAACTCGATGGCAAGACCGTCAAGCTTCAGATTGTATGTGCCCCTCGTCGCGCAGGCATCGACGTCATCATCAATACTGACTTGTGCTCCAGTGGGATACCGCCGGCCAAGAGCGTTTCCGAACAATTACCTCTTCGTACTACCGCGGCGCTCACGGCATTTGCGTCGTCTACGATGTTACCGACATGGACTCTTTCAACAACGTCAAGCAATGGCTCCAGGAGATTGACCGATATGCCACAGAGGGTGTCAACAAGCTGCTGGTCGGTAACAAGAGCGATATGTCAGACAAGAAGGTCGTTGAGTACAGCGTAGCCAAGGTAAGTTTGTTCCTACCTAGGATATCGCTCTCTGGAATCGCGGTCACATGCATTTAAGCGCCTGAGCTCTCAAGTGCCCCTGTCACTAAATTTCTTCCTCGGCTGCGATATCCACTCACAGCAATCCAGTCACTGACACACACTACAGGAGTTCGCCGACAGCCTCGGAATCCCATTCCTCGAGACTTCCGCCAAGAACGCCAGCAATGTCGAGCAGGCTTTCTTGACCATGGCCCGCCAGATCAAGGAGCGCATGGGTACTACCACAGCCAACAACACCAAGCCCAGCGTGCAAGTCGGTCAAGGCCAGGGCGTTGGCTCTTCTTCCAACAACAGCTGCTGTTAAATGCACTCATGCTCTCTTTTCTCAGTGAAGCAGGATGGTGGAGTACAGCCGGAAAGATGGAACATGCTAGGGATACGACCGGACAGATTCAGTTACGATGTTTGCTTTCTACCTTTTCTCTTGTCGTTACGCATAGACCAGATCATAATCGCTTGGATTATGCATTTCGTTACTGCAATCACGACTTTTATTGTCTTCAGTACCCGGAAGAACGCCTCTTTCCCTCTCTACGCTTGCCACGGACCCTAACGCTATTACGATGAGGTGGGGGAATAGACGGAGTGGTATTGTAGATTGTGGGGAGGGATTTGGAGAGGGAGGTCAACAGATACAGAGGCAGGTCCTGTTTTCCCGGGCGGGTGGCTGGAAGGTTTTACGCGCGCGCAAGCTATATTTTCTCGCTTTCTTCCTCTCCCGTGTCTGTTGTCACGGAACGCAAACATCGAAGGACATCTGTCGGTTCTTGTCCTTTTCAACCTGCCATTCATTCGCTTGAAACATCATCTGCGCATCTCATTCTCCCTTTTGCCATCCTGGCCTTCCGTTATTCTGTAGCTTCTTGAGCCAACAAGAGTTGCAGGAGAGGGTTGTGCTACCCCGTTTTCTCTTGCCTGGGTTCTGATATCGGTTGTTATGTTGTTTCTTCTCTTTTACCATCCTGATTCGCCTGTGGTTTTCATTTTTGGTAGCTGAGATCGATTTTATGTATGCGAGAAAGGGTATTCTTAATAAAGGCGGAATATTCTTTTTTATCTTGTTGCTTCTGATCTGTCCAGTTTAATGATGATTATGAGGTTGAGTGATACAGACCCATCTAGGCTTGACAACCCATGAACGGCATCTTAACTACCTACACCTCGATCTGACCTTGACCTGAACATATAGCACGACTATAACCAAGCCAAGCCAAGCCACATAGAGTGACTGTAACCTAACTCGTAATGCATTATTAAGAGGTCGCCATCGAGGCTTGTGATCATTCACCGAGCACTCTCTGTGTTCAGATTATAATCTAGTGTGACTCGTCAACCATCGATAAGTGAGACGACGTTCTTATACTAAACCGTCAACACACTATGTAAGTCTATCTTTCACAGGAGTCACAAAGATAGGGACCAATGTATAATATGCGCTACACATGCTTCATGCACGAAGATCCTCTGTAAGTATCGCGGAACAAGCCCATGTACGTCATAGACCAACCTCGCAACCTGATGTCATCCCTTTCTAATATTATTCTTATCATAACGACTTTACCCATACAATACAGTCTTCCTTTCCCTCTCATTAAAAATCCAAATCTTCCATAAACAGAGTCCTTCTACCCTTTGTTCGTAAAAACTTCAAAATGGCCAGCATCGAAAGCCAAGAGTCGAAGCAGGGCGAGGTCCCTCTCCAGAACTACAATGAAGATGCAGAGCAACTGGCCACCCTCGCAGAAGGCAAGGTCGCTGATGCAGTGAAGAAGACGAGCACAAGAGACCAGCCTCGCAAGGATGACATCAAGATCGAAGATTACGCTTCCGACCTTGACAGGTTCGTCTGCTTCGGTAGCTGCTGTCGAGACTCTGAGCTAACATCATGGACAGGAAAAAGGCGGAGCAGGCTGAGGCTAGAGAGGAGATCAAAGCTCAGAGGAAAGCAGGTGTTGATGTGGATGGGAGTCTTGGGCAAGGCAGGCTGAGCAACGAAGACAACAGCAGTGTTTGAGCTTCTGCGAATATCGATATGTTTGACATACAACATCAAAAAAACGGGTTTCATATCTGCATATATACTTTAATCCACAAAACTTCAAGTAAGCACCAGCCTGTATGACATGGAAAAATTACATTACACTCTAGTGGTGAACGACTAGATACCATTGTCCTGCGCCTTCATAGGCATCGTTCAAATCTATGTCCAACAAAATAACAACAGAAAGGAAGTGCCTTGATCAGGCAATATCGTTACATCATAACAACTATATCGCTCGTGCTCTGCCGTCATCTACCCATCTCGGCATCATGACAATCCCAAGAATTTGAGTGCCTTGTGGGTGTTTGCCTTATGCCCGTTAGGTTTTTCCTCCAGCAGAGGCATGATGCGCCGGTCTTCCGAATCCCAGTCACTATCATCAATATACATGGTGAGAATTGATCGAGCGTCGGAGGCCAGCGTCTTGCGGTTCGACTTGGACCGGCATGGTTTGCTCCTGGTCGACTTTGCTGTCTTGACTGTCTCAGCAATGGAGGGGGTCCGGCTCGGCATCGCAGATGAGTCTGAAAAGGCTGTTCCTGCTGAGGCACCGACCGTCGATGACATAGGCGGGCTATAAGGTGCTGATGGTATGCGCGGGAAAGCAGAGAAAGTTCCAGCAACAGAAGGTAGCTTGGACTTCTTCGGGGAGTGCTTTTTAGGAAGCTCTTCTGGGACATAGAAACAAGAGATCCCAGAGAGGATCTTGGAGACTGTAGCAACAAATGTTGCGATCTCGGCGTCGCTAGCGGTCGAGGTGAGAAGAAAGTTGGCTTTTGATACTGTAGCATCGTGGCCAGAGCAGGATTTGGGTGGGTAAGTCTTTCCAAACCGGCCTACTGGTCCTTGTTCTGGACCAGTAATGGAGTTTCCGCGCAAGTGAGTAAAGGGTATATTCTTGCTACTGGTATCAACGATTTGAGCCACTTTCATCATATCTATTCCAACAAGTTTTTGGAGGGCCAACACCGCAGAGAGATGCTCTGGTGGGTACTCGAGGAGAAGATACCTGACTTCCGTATGAAGGGCAAGGTATGTCTCCAGATGAGGAATAATGAGTGTCGCAAGAAGGAACGGATTGTTGAAAGGGTTGTCCTTCGTCTGGTTGGCCAAGGGTTGTGTCGTATAGGCCTGCATGGCATTGGCAAGAAGATACCTATAAAATGTAAGTTTTGAGTAAGAAAGTTGTAGGGCGTCAATCCCATACCTGAAATCCAATCTTCCGCTGCGACTCATACCGCTGTGTTTGGTTCCTAGCTTCTCAAGTTGTCCTGTTACGGCAGAAGTATAGTCCCTCTTCACGCCACGTTGAGCCCCAATAGCGAAGATCTGGTCGATACGATGGCATGACTCTTGCGAGCCATTGGGCGCAGTATCCCAGAAAACTGGTTTCCACAATCCCTCAAGCTCAGGCAAGAGAGGAAACTGAAACTGGCGATAGCCTCTGGTCTCTGGTGGGAAGTAATCTTGAAGAACAGAGCGAAGTGAGTTTTGTACTGCGATGGCTGTTTGCTGGCCATTGACTTGAAGATCGTGGATTTTGTTATCCATGTCGGAAACCAAGAGTGGAGGTGTCCTGACAGGTGTTGGCGGCCGTTCAACTGTTACCTTAGGCAGGCTTGGCAGGGGTTTTCTCTTGAGCCATGAGGGTTGATTGTATGCAAATGGGTCGTATTCGTCCAGGTCAAGTTTTTTATGAACAGGAGGCTCCTGGTACTGATCCTCTATGCATCTTACACCTGTGATGTTCTGAGACTCGGGCGTTGGCGGCACAAAGGTGTTGTAATCATCGGGCTCAGATGTGGGCGACTGAAGGAAAGTAGAAAAGTGACCAGTCTTGAATCCACGAACGACTGAATCAAGTAGAGGGTCAGAGACATCTTCCTTGAAGTGAACCACCAGGTCTTCTATCAAAGGCAACACCGGTTGGAAAACCTTTGATTCGGTCATGTCCTTCGCATCAGTACCCCTATCCACGTAAGATTCCCGTGCAGGCTTGCGCTTCTTCTCCAATGGGACAGGAGCCATCTTGATGACGGGAAGGTTCGTCTTGACGATAATAGTTCTCGGTACCTCGGTATGGCTGCGTTCATTTATAGATAACGCTTTTGATGTTCGGTGTGTTTCGGAAGGGTCTTGCTCAACATCCAAATCCGACTGGCGAGGCTCCAGGTTGGCTGCAGGCACACAAAGGTCCCGATACTTGGGAGTGGTCGGGTAGATTCTGCCCAAGGACTTAACTCGTGACAGTGTAGAACTGCGGCTTGGAGATCGCATGTCCAGTACTGAAGCTTCTCCATACACGACGTTATCTGTGGATAGGATGCTCAATACATCAGACCGTGAAGTCATTGCCTCGAAACCAGGGGATACAGAACCCGCCATCAAGTTGTATGATTCGCCGACACAACTGGGAGAGGCTACAAAAGACGTTTTGAAAGAGGGTGACTGTAAGTGGGTTATGCCACGGTAAATACGATCTGCGGATCGGTCATAGTGTGTAATCGAAAATCTGGAGAATCTTGAGGGTTGTGTTGGATGTGAACAGCCTTTGACTTCTTCGGCCATGTTCCCCCCCTCTTCGTTCTTCTGAACACCGAAAACAAAGAATGGAGCATTATCTCCAAAGTTGTCGTTGTAGCCATAAAGTGGTAGGCTGTTGCTTCGAGGCCTTGGTGCGAGAGCGAGAGTGAGGTCGACTTCAGTTGAAGGTTGAAGGCTTGCTGTTTGTCGGTCCAGGGCTTCGGCAGCGCGCATCGCCCGTGTTATGGGATCTTCTAGCTCATCTCCCAGGCCCTGACTGTTGAGACAGTCAAACATGGTAGGGCATCTCCAGTCTCGTAATGAATTGTTCAGGCCAAGGACTCCATCTTTGGTCAACTGGTGAAAGAGGGACTCGGCTTGGTTGGCGTCCCCCTCAGTCTCTTGATCCATGATGGCCTCGATGCATAGCGCCCGAGCGCTTGAGGTACCACCACTCATAAACACTAGTCGCCTGTTGGTTGGTGTTGATTCTTGTAGGAAGGCTCGGGCGGCTTCGTGACGAGCTACAGCAGCTTCGTGTATTCTCTTGACATAAAGGCGAACATCCAACCGGTGATCTGCCTCCTCATTTGGGATGTAATTCTGAACGTTTGGGAGAATCAAGATCTGTGGTGAAGAAGGGAGAAGCCGTAGTTGTGTCGATATGGTATCTACATGGCCTTCAAAAGCGACAATGCTCCCAAGTTGCTTGTTGTCGGTAGACATAGTGGGTACTCGAGGCGCCACTGATCCGGATGATCTTTCAGTATAAAGAATAAAGGTAAATGGGAGACGCAGAATTAAAATAAGGGATTGTGGTTGAAGGAATGCTTGATCAAAGGGACAAGCTGGGCAAAGGGGAGCGTGGTCGAGGAGCTGCTAATGCGAAACTGGCTCATTTACCACTAATAAATTCTATTAAATGATTAATCACCAAGATCGGAATGGGTACAGGAATGAACTTACAAGGGATGTTCAAAAAGAATAGTCAATAAGTACTGGGAATAGGTCAAGTTGGTATGGAAGGGTTGAAGGTAATTTAGAATTCCCAGCCTGGGGAAGGGAGAAGGGGCAAGGGAAATGATGCCGATTCTCGAAGAATGTAAAGAGTGGTCAATGAGCAGAGCGCAAAACAGGTTCCGTCAAGATAGAAACTTGCAAAAAGGTTAAAGGCGAAGCAGGAGCAGAGGCAGAAACAGAAAAGGAAGCAGGTGCGTGATACATATCCGATTTGAGGCAGGTGCATGCCCTTCCTCTATACCCAGATACCGGGGAAGTTGCATCTCGCCGGGCCTGCCAGTGCCACCACCTCCTTCTCCACTGTCAACCGATGGCGGTCTCCTCTATCCAACTCGGACTTGAGTGAGAGATTTCAGGTTGATGGTGAACCCTGCAACAATCCGGCTGCCACAGCCAAAAGGCAAGGCCCTCTAGCGACTCCATAACCCCATCAAGCGACAGCCCATTGAATGCCGCAGAGTCGTTATTGGCCTATCAAAATTCCGAGTTGGAGCCAAAAAGAACAATACCGATATGAACATGAGAGTCGGCCCAAGCTTCCTCTCATTCCCTCAAGCCGGAGTCCCAGCCAGCCAAACAAAATGATCGGGGATGGCTGCCCATGCAACTTTGAGCCTGGAACCAGACTATCGGGGACCTGCAGCAGCACTCCCGTCAGCGCCTCATCTCCAGCGCGTACAGCACGGCAAGCCAACGAAGAGGAAGAAACGGGCGCCCAGCAGATGTGGCACAAACACAAACACAAACACCAATGGCAGTACACCAGGACTGAAACTAGAAACTACATATTGTGGTTTGTTTGCAACGACGATCACAGGGATCGGGACACCCCTGTACCTGGGCTGCTCCATGATGCAACTGACGGCCTGGTCCCACAGACACAGGGGCTTATGTCTGGGCTATCCCTGAAAGGATCCATCCCAGACCATAGCTGAGACGTACCAACTCTTCGTGAAGGCTTCAGCCCAAATACAATACAGGTATTTTAGTTGCAATTTGTCCCTTCAACAGGTTTGCCGCTGCCCTGAGGAGCACTAATAAAAACAATAACTCGTACCTGTACTAAGCAAAGTCAGATTTCGGCGAATTTCATCCACTTGCACATGGCATGGGCCAAGTCTGACAGCCAGAAACATTAAGCTGGAATATGAAACACCAAAATTGAAAATCGTCGTACTTCACTCTTCACCAGTCTTTCACACATGCATGCATCAGTATGGGACTTACGGAGTACAGCGTACGACCTCTCTTGTCATACATACCGACATTTGGGCAACTCCTTGACCTTGACAAGCACCGACTGGTTACTCGAGTGCAGCTACACAGATCATGTACAGCAAGCCAAAATACAATGTTTGCTCTTATACCACCTGCCTCAACATTTCAACCTGACCTCGAGCTAAGAAAAAAGAAAGTCAAGGGCGTGGATATTGTTTCCAAGCCTCGTTTTGTTTATAATCGCATCTTGAAGCCTCAGCCCTTTTCGGGCCGCTCTAATCACTGTCGATCACTCTCCACGTCCATCAACAGGGCTCCAGCTTCTATTTTAGCCACAAATTCCTAAAGTGATAGCTAATCACCCTTTAGCCATGCTCAATGTCGATCAATATGCAAAACGGGACCCATCAAGCTTCTGTGTCAGGATTTCGAAGGCGCCACCAACACAATTGACATCTACAAGACGGCGCAGCTTTCACATTGGGAGCTATCTGACTGGTCCGACTAAGCCTTGCAAAATATCTAAATCAATCGCATGTCTCGGTTTTCTAGCTAGATCTCGCTAGAAGACCAGCCCTAGATGTCAGGTTCAATCCACTTCGCACAGCGCGGCAATTGCTCGTCGTCAATGACCATTATTAGTTACATACTCCAGTATTAGTGGCTTACTACTCGTTGAGCTTGCTTAGTTGGCCCATCCCCCCTGCCAGCGAGTCAATGAGTGGTGCGGCTGGCAAGGTTTCTGCAAAGAGAAGCAAACAACCTCGACATGGCTTGATGTCAGCTTATAGAACGCCGCCAGGTTTTTCTCAACTGCACCAGACCATGGTTGTCTCCTAGTACGTCTTTTTTAAGAATTAGGTTCTAGTATCGAACTTGTGAGTGGAAGTGCAGTTTCCAGTGGCGCCCCTATCCCATCTCACAAAAAAGAATTGTCGCATACGGCGGTACTGCGAACTGCTGTAGCATAATACGTCGCATGCTGGCGTACATAGAAAGAGCTTAGCTGTTGTGCCATATGACTCGCGCCTTAAAACCACTGTTTCAGGTTCACTTATTCGCGATAATAGATCTATCCGACCGGATATACAAAGTAACAAAGAAGTAGTTAGTTGGCTAGAATGCTCGCAAATGATACTGAATGAGGACAAGAGTGTAACCCCCACTTCCCACGAACTACACTACGTAGATCATTTAAAGGATTTCTCTTGACGGATACATATTTCTCTTTCCATGACTCTCAAGTGGTGAGAATTGCTGTGGATTTTTGGGTAAGGCCCAGTCCACTTAATCGTCACTGAGCAGGGTCCAGGTTATTTGCGAGACGGAGAGACGGTTATCCGTTCACATACACTAGGTCTAGTCTAATTGCCTTTCAATCTTCAAGAGTGGCCCAAATTGTCACTGGCGTGAACAGGGGGGAGGTCTCGCAGCGCAGCAATTCAGACCCGACATATTGGATTCGCAACACATCTCACAGACAGAACGAGCGTATGATACGTAGGCCAGCTCGGATGTTACAGGTCAAAGACGATTTACCAGGTGTCAGCTTTATCGATCAGTCACAAACTTGGCGTCGTTTGTCAAGCTCGAGTTCCGAAGTCACCTGTGCTATGAACAATAGCCTCGAAGCTCGAGGTACCTAGGTAGAGATATTCAGAATAATCATGTTTGATTAATTGTACGACTTCACGGTTACGCAAACCCAAATTCTCAGCTCAACTCGAGAAAACGCGCTACAGCGACTTGAAGTGCCGGTCAATCATTCGCAATCTCCTCTGTTGTCCCATCATTTGTCCAGAACAAGGGGCATTAGTGCTACCAAGCAAGGTTCTATGAGGATCAGCTCTACAACAAGCATTATCAGGGGAAGCGATATTTATTGTTATGCCGGCAGAGTACGACTCGGATCCTGGTAAAGACTGCCGTACAATTTCCGACTCCAGTGCCGCACGAAGAAGAAAAAAAAGCAAAACACAGTTGTTTGCTTCTTCTTGGATACGAAAGGCTGGGTCAGAAGCAAGCATTACGGACGGATTCACGTCGTAATCGGGCAGCCTGGGATACGTTGCCCTGCCTGTCAGATCCTATCATTTACGACAGGTGATCGATGTCGGGTCCATCGATCTCCTAACGTCCGCGGCAAGTTTCGATGCCATTGTTCAGGGAACGCCTGCCAATTAGGCTCAAGACGATACATGGATGTTTCTAATCGATCCAAATAGACTTCGGGGCAATGTCTATAGGTACCTTGGAGAGGCATATAGGTAGTGTACTGTCGGTATGACGGATGCAAGTAGATAGAAGATTGACTGGCGTCTCTCGTTCTACGTAGGAAATAGGCGAAGTATGATGTCAAAACAGTAATCCAAGTGTCTCGGCCGTATTCATGTTTAAGCACCTTTCTTTCTAAGGACTGAAACATGACCCGTAATTCTAGATGGCCTGTCTCGAGAAAAGGACTTAGTATAGTCGCACGACGGAGATGCATCTATCCGCTCCATGTGTCGCAAGCAAACTCGAGCTGAGCTTCCGTGAAACACCGGTACAACATAGCATGCCTCAATTGTTGAGAGCAGCTAGCAGATTGCAGTACAAGTCGGTTTCTTCGGGCTGTTTTGGAAATGGTCGAGATATTTCGATCCGTTCTATTATGGTGGGTATGCCTAATCGTCCATGAGTTCTGCAAGCTCAGCCTCTTCCTCGGCCGTCAAAAGGTTTCCGTTCTTCTCTTCTTCCTCCTCTTTGGGCTCGGCAGCCTTCTGGATCTTGACCACTACTTCGTCCAGCTCAGACTTGGCAAGTGGCCATGTTCGAATAGTTCCATCAATGCCCACGCTGCATACCTTGCGGGGAGTACCAGCAGAGTCTTGCAGCATGACGATGTCGGTTACCTCCTCGTAGTGGCCAATCAATGTGCAGTACAGCTTGCCGGATGAGCGGTCCCAAATCTTGACATCCTCATTGCGTCCAGCTGTGATAACCCACTGCTCTGTTGCAAGAACGCCTCGTACATAATCTCCATGCTCGTACGAATCATCAGCGACAAAGTTTCTTGACCGCGCCAAGCACTTTGCACTTCCATCGGCGCTAGCAGTCCAGAGATCCACGTCTTCGCTTGATTGATCGTAAAACAGCCGGTAGATGCTGGTCTCGTGTTCCTCGATAGTGAGTCGCTCAGCATCGGGGCGGTCAGAGAATGACTCGGGAAGCTGCTCGTAGCTGTCCAGGGTAATCTTCCACCGCCTGATGTGCGGGTCACTACTCGCACTGGCAAAGACAACTTTGTTCGGGTCGCTAAGAACAGGATCGATAGCAATGTGTTGAACGGCAAGCATTGTCGTAGTGGGATCTTGCAGGGTATGCAGTCGTTTACCTGACTCGACATCCCAAACAAACATCTTCTTGTCGGCACCTCCGCTGATGAGAATGTGTTTACCGGAGATGGTAGCACAAACGACAGTCTTTATGAAGTCCGAATGGCCGCTGAACTTGCGGCCAGGCTTTCCAGTCTCAATATCCCATGACCAGATGTCCTTGTCCCACGACCCTGCGAATACTGTTTGATTGTCTTTGCCTCCGATAGCAACACAAGTCACAGGAGCCTTTGGCCCACGGTATGTTGTCTTGGGTTCTGATGTCTGTGGAAAGTTAGCAGTGTATTGGCCTTTATGAGTCCTCAGTCATACTTCAATGTTGATCCGACGGACAGCACCGGCAGACTCAGCAATAAACACAGAAGTGAGAGGAGAAGCTGGATCTGGAACAACAGAAAGTACTTTAGACTTCATAACAATGGGTTCGCCATTCTTGTTGTCAGCCTTTGCTGCCCTTCGTTGACGTTGAGCTTGGACAGCACTTCAAGATATATTAGTAATGAAACGTGGTTGATTTATTGCTATACATACTCTGTCTCGAAAAAGTGATCGCGGTCTGCAGACTGCATGATTATGAGATTTAAATCTTAAACTTGTAAGTTTAAGATAAAATGACCATGTGTGGTATATGGACACCTGTAAAGTATCGTTTTTGTAGTGATCTAGGTTAGGCAGTCACAAAAGAGTTGGAGATGTTTAGGTGGGAGTTGAATTTTAGTGGAACCTTCCCCTGTAACGGTATTTTTTGCCCTGAGCAACGAATCGCGGGGTCGTTCCGCGACTTTAATTGCAACGCGCTCAAACGCGTCTCCCGAGAAACGCAACCCAGCTTAATGTCCCACTTTCAAGCCAACTATCCATAACCCATCGTCGCTCTTTTCCACGGTCGTTAATCTATATTACACCTTCGATCAGAACGACAACGGGCACCATGGATTCAACAATTGCCCCCAAGCCACGGCCGCGACCCGCTCACACACAAGGAACTACTCGGTGTGCGTATACTCCCGATGGCAATCGCCTCGTTACAGTTGGCTCGAATAATACAATCCGTCTTTACAAGACAGGTTCCGATGGAGAACCGATCAATATCGATGATTGCCAGGAACAAAACATGACAGTTGCTGCGGGAGACCAGTTCTTCGTTGTTGGATCTGAAGACGGCACCGTCAGCTTATACTCCCTCGAAACAAACATCTTTGAGCGCTTCCTCACTCGAACAACGCTACCAATTCGCGATGTCGCTCTGACAGCTGATAACCAATGGTGTGCTGTCGCAAGTGATGAGTTGAGCGTCAAGATTGTCAACACCAAAGATATTTCACAAGTCAAGCATCTGCGGGAACATGCACGCGCTGTGCGAAACGTTAGCTTCGACCCTCAAGGGCGATTGGTTGCGCTTTCTGGCACCGATGGCATCGTTTACGTCTATTCTCTCACCGCCGAGGAGCCAGAGCTGATTCGAAAGGTGGAAGGTGTCATCGGTGTCGTGGATGCAGAGAGCGAGAAGTCGACACGTGTGGCATGGCACCCAGATGGCAGGGCATTCGCCGTACCGACTCCTATGCGAGACATCCAAATCATATCCAAAAACGATTGGGAAAAGCAACGAACCTTTGCCAATGGCCACTTGTCTGACATCACCGCCTTGGCTTGGTCGCCCAATGGCGCAATGCTAGCATCGGCAAGCAAGGATAACAAGGTGTTGATCTGGGAGACGAGGACGCAGTCCGTCGTTGCCAGATACGACTACTCTAATGTCATCGACCTAGCTTGGCACCCTACTAAGAACATCATCTCATTCACAACAACTGACGGCGAGGTCTATATCTACCCCGATTTCCTCACAGATCAGTTCTCGACCTTACTCAAGCTCAACACACAACCAGCACCCTTCATCCACGACCCCCTTGCTGAGATTTCTGCGAACCGAAGACCGCCTCCTCAGAACGGGCAGAAACAACATGGTCTGCCCACAAGACCAAGACGGGACTCCTTGGGAAGTCTTGACTCATTCCTTGAAGGTGGTGAGGGATACGGCGATGACGACTTTGTTGAGGACGACGATGGTGCTGGATATACTGCAGGCCTAGGCCAGAAACGAGGTCGGGACGATGACGATGGTCTTGGCTTTGCGAACAAGCGCCGTCATCTGCTGGAGCCGCAATACCACGAATCTTTCCAGCCAGGCGCAACTCCCTGGCGAGGGAACCGCAAATATCTCTGCCTTAACTTAATTGGCTTTGTTTGGACAGTCGATCAGGACGGACACCACACCGTTACCGTCGAGTTTTACGACCACGAATTTCATCGAGACTTCCACTTTACAGACACATTCCTCTACGACAAGGCCTGCTTGACCGAGCACGGCACTCTCTTCTCATGCCCACCAAAGGATGATGCCCCTGCAGTTATCTTCTACCGTCCACATGAGACATGGACACAGCGATCTGACTGGCGCACCGAACTGCCTCGGGGAGAAGTCGTGACAGCCATGTCGTTAAGTGAGTCGTTCATCACCGTTACAACCAGTGCCAACTATGTGCGAGTTTTTACTCTGTTTGGCATGCCGTATCGTGTTTATCGACCAAAGAGCACGCCAATGGTGACGTGCGCGAGCTGGAGGGATTATGTTATAACTATGGGCAATGGACCCATGGGCGCAGATGGCAACACTCGCCTCCTGTACACCATCGAGAATGTCAAGAGAGACGAGATTTGCCAGAACGAGGACACTGTAGCTCTTCCTGAAGGTGCCACACTCAAGAGTGTATTCTTCTCAGACAACGGTGTAAGTTTTACATCGGAAATGGACAACTTAAAATTACAGTTGCTAACTTACAACGTCTAGGATCCTTGTATTTATGACTCAACGGGAACTCTCCTTACACTCCTTCACTGGCGGCAGCCATCAAGAGCATCATGGGTGCCTCTTCTGGACACCAAACTGATGGATCGCCTGGCGTCAGGACGCAAGAACGAGTCATACTTTCCCATTGCAGTGGCTGATAACAAGTTTCACTGTATTATTCTCAAGGGAGGTGACCAGTACCCATACTTTCCTCGCCCCCTCCTTTCCGAGTTTGACTTTTCCATTCCCATATCATCCGCCCCTAAGCCATCGAAGCGTAAAGACAGGGAAGGATCTGAGGATCTTGACATGGGTGACGGAGATGATGACAAGGACGAGGACGAGGATGGATCATCAGAGACACGCAAGCTTGAGCAGCAGTTCATGCTCCACGGTGTCAAGGCTGCTCAACTTCGAGATCTCGTCGAGGCTACTTCAGGCAGCCACAACCAGCGCTCACAACTTTCACGTCTTGAGCTCGAGATTGACAAGACCTTGCTGCAGCTCCTGGCGGTCGAGTGTCGTGAAGGCGAAGAGCGAGGTATGCGTGCGCTTGAGATGGTGCAGCTCATGCGGGATCGCACAGGCCGCATGATGGAGGCTGCTAGCAAAGTGGCAGAGCGGTATGGAAGAACAATTCTGGGAGACAAGATTCGCGAAGTTGGAGAAAAGCGAGTCGAAGGGTTGGGAGACGATGACTTTTGAACAGTTCATTAGCAAAACGGAAGTCGGTACTGTAAGATGATTTAGGATACATCTAGCATTGTAGGGGAGTAGTCTTTTGCCTTTACTTGATGAGTGTCAGGAACAATAATGCCATACAGTCTATCACGAAAAGTTCCCAAGTGCAGCTTTGAATGAGTTTGTGATGGAGTACATCTTTGCATCTAGTTGAATTTTATATCAATCCTTTGAGCTGATCGCTCAGGACTAAACCGGTCATAATTACACCAGAACTTCCATTACATCTTCGCGTGCTTTGAAATAAGAATTGATACAAAGTAACCGAGCTTATCAAACATTGACTAACACTTATTTCTGTTCACGTTGCTACTCTCATCATGATCTGTACTGACATTAGATGCCACACCTCTTAGAACTGCCGACAGGAACTTTCACATAGTAAACCATACCACCATACCCGTCAGCCAAAATCTGATTCAACATCGAAGCGGGCGCATAGACACACGACTCAGACTTGTCTGGCTCAGCGACATTGCATCACTCATACTTTTATGACTAAAGGTTGCCTATTTCGGCTTGTTGGGGAGAGAATACCTAGTTTATCACTCACAAGACGACAACCAAGAGATGCAAAGTTTTTTCCTCTCTTCAACGCAAGGATACCCTCGTTAACTGTTGCCTATTAAAAGATATCAAAATTTTCTCAACCCTTGTCTACGCCAATGAATACCACCGGCAAGTATATCCGGAGAGGCAACGTCGATCATGATACCCTCTAAATATTGTGTTGTCCCGAAATGTATGTAAAGTAACCCTGGCCCTGGCACATAGGGTAGTACATATACGTAACGGTGGCTTACTGTCGGCCCGGCCGAGGAAGAAGAATGGAATTCTTAAGAGAAGGAATTAGGCGCAAACAGAGATTTTTTCTGTTGAACGAGGGCGTGGCGCCACGGGACAGAGTAACATCGTTGATCGCACATGGGCTCAATATGTATCAAACAATAGTGTCTCGGTGATTTGGGCAGCCAAGCCAATGCAGGTACTTAGCATGTGTATTAGGTTTCTGGGTATCCGTAGAGAAGGAAAAAATTCAACTGCCGAATGCTTAGGAAAGAACTAGCCTTTTCCTCTGTAGTTGACGATGGAAGGAAAATGCAGTTCCTGAGCAAAAGCCGAGAAAAACAGCTTCGATATCGGACACGGAGAAATCTTGAAAGGTTCTCGGCCGGAGGCGCCCACCCAAAAACGTTAAGTTAATACCGGCTGAGAGGGCCAGATCGGAGGTACAGCCCGTATCAGCACAAGTTTGCAGTCGAGAATGGAGAGGTTCAGGTACCAAATGCTGCAGCAATTGCCGCCGGAACAACCGACAGTATCCCTCAGAGCGTTCTCGAACACTTCGATAGACACAGAACTTGTTAGCGCTCACGCACCCTCTGTTGTGCATAACGCAAACTTCTGTACTGTGTTGGGAGTGACGTGCACCGCCTTGACGGCTTGCTATCCATTCATCCATCCATTGCCTCGGGTTGGGGAGCATATCCCTGTTTCAGCCCACTCCCCTTTTATTGTTCTCATCCTATTTTGGACAGAAAGAGCTCTTAGCATAGTGGGATCTGCTTAGATGACTTGAGACATGACAAGATAAGATACGATTAGTATTCATGCATTATGGGAAAACGTTAACCGTGCCATGAGTCGTGCCACACACTTCAGGGCTTTCAGGGGCCGCCACAAAGCACTGGTAGTCATCATAGATACCTAGATTAGCTCAACACGCTCAGATCTTGCACCAGGGGACGGGACGATCTGACGGACCGGGGAAAGTGGCAGACTCTTTGCTTTTTTCCTCATGAGTGATTCGAGCTGAGACGTTTCAAGTATCACACAAATTGACGAGCGAATGAAAGTGAACGTGCAACTTAAAGCAGGCGACGGAGACGTCCGTAGTCTGGGTGTAGAAGCAAACTAAATGTGATCTGACCTACCCAGCCAGCATAGATAGATGTCCCTGCGAAAGTCTATTGAGGTCCCGTCTGGGTATTCGTACTGTGGTCCAACACCGCTCGAAAATGGACGATAGAATCTGCTTGTATCACGCGACTTGAGAATGCTGCGCTGTTATTGTCGAGTTGCAAACTCAGTCGGTCTTATGATAACACTTAACACCTAGTCCGTTTGTTTAGTACAGGGGATCTGCATCTTGAAGAGCTAACTGATCGGTCCGAAGCTTGGCATCAGTCTGTAAATATCGTTGCCTGTTAGTCTGTGCTGGGTTTGTGGGTGGGCTAGTGACTTTCCTGACTGAAATTGGTGGCAAGCTGGCGTCAAAACTTAAAATTTTAAGATCTTGTTTTAGCTCGTGGTTTGCCAGTCTGTGGGCTTGCGGTTCCAAAATAGAGGGACAATAATGCAATAGTGTTGCCATTCAATAGACTTTCCCCAAGTTACATACGCCGCGGCCCTGTTGTGGAACGCTTTAAATTATATCAAATGCGCGTAAGTTCGGAACCGGCTAGGTGAACGTTGAGTTGCTGGTTCCCCGAAGCTCGAATAGCTTGACGCTCGATGCCAAGACACACGTAACAGGGTCGAGAAGTAGTGATGTGGATTGGACGATCAGAGTCGACATGAGTCAAGAGGAGGCTACATAGTACAGAGTACCATGGCGCCTGTTCAGCTCAACTCGTCACTGCAGGCAGGTCTGGGCAGTTAGTGTTTGAGATGAATGGTGAAATGGTTGTCGATCAACAGGACCATGTTAAATAAAGGATGTCTTACATAGATGTGAAACGCCAACAAACACCCTGTAACATTCAATATGTGCCCCTTTGTACAGCATCACCACCAACTTCATATGTTGCGTTTAAAGTTCCGCTTGCCTGGCTACATGGCAACATGCCCCTCAAGGCTGAATCATCTGCTGAGAAACTGTGCTTTTGGCTATTGGCTATTGGCTCTCGTCATCGCGGGAGCCAGGGGTAATGGACCTGCTGCGGGAATGCTCTCGGTACTGGCGGTTATATAGTGACAATGAGACTGAGCAAGCCATCGTGCCTCCGTGCCTTAGACTGCGCTGGTTCGTTATGCTTTATTACCATTGATGATGATCAGCAATCCATATCGTCTATTGCGGGGGGATCATGTGCCGACCTGGTCTAGATAGGTCGGTTGAAAAGCCGGTCACTGATATTCATCTCTCTTATTGATATGGTAGGATTTGGCGTTCGTGGCCCATTGAGCATCAAATGTTGATCAAACCGGTGGGGCTGTAGTATAGGTAGTCATATGCGAAAGTGTATCTGACGACATAATAGAGTTGCTAGCATGTAGTAGTCTTTGGCTGGCAGATTAGGAGTATCCTTAACCCTTGTCCTCATCCTCGTCTCCGTCCCTGCAGGTACTGACAGAAGTCGCGAGCGATTCAGGCATATGTGAAGAACTTTTATTCAGGACAATTCGAATGCTCATTCTTTTTCGGGTCAAGCGTAGAGCTGGCGAGGTGGACAATAGTGTTTTTCGGCCGTTGGCAAAGTCTCGGGGCTCGCTTGGATCCCCTGATTTGGCGTGGTTTCCTTGGATCCTGGTTCTTGGCTAGGGGAAGCTGTCCGAAAGGACGCCATTGCCAAGGTCCAACTAGCGGAGAGAACTAAAACCCTTGACCAGACGGATATTTAAAGTAGCTGACGAATTGCATAAACTCCAAAGGTTACTCGCAGCGCGTTAGTACTTTCTGACTCTCCAGTCTTGAATCGACACTCGACGTCTAGTATCAAATTCAAGATGCTCCATAACGTTGATAGGCATGATCACCGAGTGTCATCTCCTTCAACTGCTACTCACTCAGTGTAGGAGATAGGTAGTTATCCAAAATATCACAAGCAGTGGAGATGGAGACTGAACCCGTTAAACGATTGCATTAAGTTGAGATTAGCGGCAAGTAGGAACCTAAGCAAGCACAACGGGAAGGAAGCACAGGGCACGAGAGCACGGGACACGGGCGACGGGCGACGGGATAATGAACCACGGAGCTTGAGCCGGGTGATGGGGGCATCATGGGAAAGCACGGAGCACGGAGCGGTCTGGTCCATCAACATTGGATGAGAAGGAGCAGCTATCTCCTGCCCAGCTAGGAAAGCATTGAGTGCTTTAAAAGCAGCAACTGCGACATAAATTCCCTGCCTGCCTAGATCGAGACCATTTCCAGAAAAAGAAAGAAAAGGAGAGAGGAAAAAAGAGCCATAAAGACAAATCTAATAGAAAACATGTAATTATCGTGTCTGCGTCAGAAGAATAAACATCCCTCCTACTAACGCATACCTAAGTACTGTACCATGATCTTCCCGTCTCTCTATTAGTACAGACTGCTATTTTTTTTTACCGGCTACTAGTGTAGGCCCAGGTTTCCTTTACCTATGTACATAGTAGGCGCAAATAATGCGGCGTCACATTCGATAGGGTAGTGTACGAGCCCCTTTCATGCTCAGTCAATATCACAAACTATTCGGCCACGATTTGCGGAAACCGTACCCAGTCTAACAAGGGTTTGTTATGCCAGGGAGACTTGTTGAGCCAGGGTTATCCGGCCCGTCGAGGTTGATCCAGATCCATCCTTCAGTCATCCAACCGCTACGGATACCTGCCCTGCAACTGCAACTGCTAACTAGAATAGAGCCCGCCCGTCATCTTGTCTTGCCGATTCACTATCTCGCGATCCCGGAAACCAGTTATGTCAAGTGCTGCAACCTCACCCTCGCCGTGGTACCGCGAGCGGAGTCTTGACTTGGTTGAGGGAGGGCTAAGCTCTACTGCAGTTGCAGTTAGTAGGAGGAAGAGGGTCCGAGCAAAGGATTGACTTGACATGCTAGACATGTCACCTTGTCGCTTGTCTTCCGTAATTGCGACTTTTACAATACGGTCGGTACTAACGGTTCACCATACCCGACGACCAATTGCTTTGCGTACAGCAGTGACCTGCGCGCCTGCGTTGTCATCATGCTAGTAGAGTATTTGGCGCCTTTCAGCAACATCTGGTTCGTTGTGGGTGACTACCTACCAGATATTGCTTGTCATGACAACGATGATGAAGCACTTTTCCGATCTCGCAACACCGGCTTTATGACCGGACAAATTGGATGGGCTCCGGAAACCCGGCAGACATGCAGAAAAGTTGAGACTATTTTCTATTTTCCTCCCCAAAGATTATTGCATCCGGACACGGAGGTTCCCAGCTTCTGATAGGACCATATTGTACTTCGATCTTCATGAACGGATTCTGCCCACCCTCCATCCACTTGGATGATGTGACAATGCGGTGGGAAATGGCCCAGGCCGTCGAGTACGACTGGAACAAACCAGTATTTCTACATTCTTTACTTGTCTTGTGTCGTTTACCTACACTCGATACCCATTGGGGCACCCTCTTCGGGCCATCGAGGCTGGGCGCCACACATTGCAGTTTGCCTCCCGGCGTTCCTACGTTAGACACCACACCATGTGAGAAGATGCGGCAAGGCGCCAAGGAAAATATTGGAAGCTGACTGTTCCGGCCCTTTTTTAACATGTGCAGTTCGGTTTGGAACAGTTCGTTGACGGGTTCTTGATCTCAGATCTGCCTCTGAAGCCACCACTAGATAGATACCAAGGACTGTGTAATGACGGATTGGTCTTGGCGGCGCTATACATCAAGGGTTCTATTGTTCCATTATTAACTAATACTGCCTTACAATGGACATGTCAAAGTCTTAGTTGTAACGCCAATATTACGGAAGGGGTCCCTACAGCCTGGGCACTGGAACTCCATTCCAATGGTGGTGATGGGACTGTGAGGCATCGATCCAGACCCATCTACGTATGCACTGTTGCTTTTGGCAGACGTGACGGCTTGGCAAACTGTATTTTGCTGGGCTGTGCTGTTGTTGTTTCAGTCCAACATGATACAGTAAAGCAACAGGATAATCGTTTTGAGAGCCGCTTGAAAGTCATTCCTAGGCGTGACAAGTCGAGAGTGAGGGTAGGGGTCTGTCTGATGGAACCAAATTACATTATATGAACAATGTGTGTGTTAGAGACAGGAGTGGGTGTGGTAAGTGGACTTCTTTTCCGATTCGATTGGCCTCAACCAGCTTCTCTCCATTTCGTATGCGACCGTGGGTAGCCATGAGTGTCAATCAAACCCCATGCTCTCATCCCTCCCCCATCCCCATCATATCTCCATGGGTTCCATGACACTGTTCGAGAGGGCCATGTCCCCAAATTTCCAATCCTGGCTCTTGGGTCCATTTGACAGTGATCATATCGGTTTTCCTGCAGTTCAATGTCAGACTACCTGGGATTGATTTTCCATTTTCCCTCTCTCTCCCTCTTTCTTCTTATCCCTACTTGAAACGCTTTTGACCGGATCGTGCACGCTCATAACATTAACCAGCTACCTGGGTCTGGTCTGGCTAGAGAAGAGTGAGCCTTTCCGTTCTTAGCTTCCTCTTACAACCAACATTCACAACTCCTGCACATTCCCGTCCTTCTTCCCACACTGTCCAGGAGATTTTTGTCTGGCGCTCTGAGCCCTTCTTTCGTTCGGCCGCCCTCAGAGCTCTCCCCGCCTGTTCTTAGGTTGAGGTTGGTGTCGTTGCCATCACTGCAGTGGCCGCAGTGATTCGTCCACTACTGGGACATCAGCCTACCTAAGCTAAAAAAGAAGAGGTCTTTGACGCTTGATCAGACAAGCACCTTTGATCTCTGCGGAGTCACCGAGCTGTGCGAACACTGCCAGGGATCTGTGCTGTTTCGTCAATCGTTACCGGACCTCCTCCTCGTCGTGGTTGTGGTTGTGCCCTTTGCCCTTTGCCCGAGCAGCCTATCACCTGGTCGAGGTGTCAAGATAGAGTCGCAGGCAATCTCGCCTCCTCTCCCCGCCTTCTAGAAAACCCAGAGCCCTGAAAAAAGCCCCTATGCGAGGCTGATCAGCGGCGGCCATCCATCTGAGCCGGGGTGTGGCCTAAACCTAACCTAACTAACCCAAGCTAAGACAACCTGCTAAAGTTAAGCTAACCCACTGTAACTTTACGTATTTGTACTGTACAGCACTGTACCGTACAGTGTCCCAGAGTCCCGTCCTCCTAACTTGCTTGAGCTTTTTAGTTTGGAGAGCTTGCGGTCTGGCCTGGGTTTTTGCATTGCATTGCTCCAACCAACGACCCGGCGGGACCAGCCAGCCCAGCTGCAAATCGCCGCTCTTGTCTGTGCTATTACCGCATCCCAGTTCATCGTTCGCCTCTCCTCATCTTCTGTCACCTTTCCCCCCATACTCGAAGCGAAGCAACACCGCGCAGCTCGCCTACCTGCGCCGGGAACCGCTTGAACCAGCTACAGGCCAGGCCAGGACAGCCCAGCCCAGCTCAGGTTATCCTGCAAGACATCCCATCGTCCCACTCGCTCATTTCTGCACAGAGAGAGAGAGAGAGAGAGTACCTGTTGTCCAGTCCAGTCCAGTACAGTACGGGACGGTTCGCATCGTGTCGCATCATATCGCATCGCATCAAATCGCATTACATCAACTTTACTGTACGTTTCTTCCCTGACCGGCCCCCGATCCCGACTCGGCCACCATTCTATTATGTCGCTCCCTCCCCCGATGTCTCTCGGCTTCTGATCCACCGTCTCGCGCCCGCGATACTGTCTCTGTGGCCAGGCTTTGTTCCTTTTCCTTCCTTTCCCACACGTTCGTCGTCGTCTCAAAGTTTAGTCTGCCATACTACACACCCACTTGTTCTCTACACCCCCATCGGGCTCGAGCTCGAGCTCACCCTCCTCCTTGCCTTCATTTATCTATGTATTCCATCCTTTAACCCCCCGTTTCCTCCCGTTCTTGCCTGCAGCTCGTTTCTTCTTGTATCTCCTGTTTCTTCAAGAGCAAGCATTTTCGAACTTGACCCTGGCCTTGTCTGTACCTGATCCTTATTGTCGACTAACCATCATGGCTACAGCGCACATGGCCGTCAGGACCGACACCTTTCCGCACTCTACCTCCCGCTCTCACAGTCACAGTCACAGTCACAGTCACAGTCACAGTCACAGTCACCAGTCAATGGGAGCTCGCATTATTCCCATACCTACACCTACGATCAAGATGTCTCCTCCCAGCAACGGCGACCCGATGGAGATAACGTCACCTGCGCCATCTTCTAACGGTAACCACAACTCCGACAACGAAGCCAATGGCAACGGCCAATCCAACGATCGACCCAAGAACTCTCCCGTGCCCGATAGCAACACCGTTACGAGCAACAATGTCAACAACTCTAACAGCATGCCCGCGCCGCCGCCAGCAGCCGCTGCTGTGCACCAGCCCAAAATTGTGCAGACGGCTTTTATCCACAAGCTCTACAAGTGAGAACGCGCTGCCAGAAGAAAAAAAAAACCACAGCGTCTTGCTAACAATACGCTAGTATGCTGGAAGACCCCAATATCCAACATTTGATTTCCTGGTCTGCGAGCGCTGAAAGCTTTGTTATGTCGCCCTCGGCCGATTTTTCAAAAGTTCTATCGTGCGTTTAAAGCAACTGTAAACTGGTCGATGAGTAGGCGACTAACGACTTCTAGGCAATACTTCAAGCACACCAACATATCATCGTTTGTCAGACAGCTAAACATGTACGGTTTCCATAAGGGTGAGTCCAGAAAGATCCATATATCAAGATTCTCATGATAACTAACATGACATAGAGCGCGACGTTTTCCATACAGGAAACCCTGATACGACTCTGTGGGAATTCAAGCACGGCAATGGCAACTTCAAGCGCGGTGATCTAGTCGGCCTACGTGAGATCAAGCGTCGAGCCAGTAGGCATGCACTTGTGCACCGTGAGAGCAATTATACAAAGCCTGTGACATCGCAACCGGGCACTCCGGCTGAGCCAGTTCCTCTTCCGCCAGACAGTGCTGACGCCCGATTGCTCAACATTGAGCACACGCTCTTTGATTTGAGTAACCGCCTGCAAAGGAGTGAAGAGGCCGCTCACTATATGCACGTCAAGAACCAGGCGGCTATGGAGACCATGAACCGCCTTCTCCATTTTAATCAAGAGCTCTCTAGAACTATGTTATCCATTGTTCCTGCTGAGAGCCCAATTTCCCGTGATGGTACGTGTTATTCCCAGCAACATGTTGGTAGCATCTGACAATGATCCAGTGATTGCCTTGCAGGGTGAGATACAAAGGCAAGTTGATGTGCTCAGAACGATCGAAGAGCCACCACAGGAGCCTCCGTATACTGGTCGTCAACAGTACTTCGCTGGCGTCGAGAATGCTCCGGTGTCTCCCAGACAGCTCGCCCAAGATGATCAGAGACGAGGTCCTACTCTGAATGTTCCTTCGGCACGTAGTCAGAACTTTTACAAGCCGCCAGTCCCCTCGAACCTGTCAGCCGGCACACGGAGGCAATATGGCTCGATTAGCGGTGGCAGCACTACTCAATCATCCCCGTTGCGCACAGCTCCTCCACCTCCACCCCCCGCACCCCATCCTCTATCCAACGTCGAGACTGTTCCTGGTCCTGGTAGCTTAGCACGCCGTCACACTGCTGCCGACATCCGCGCCCACGGTTGGCAACCGACACCCTCTCCTTTTGCTTCTGGCGCACCATCAGGTGCTTGGCCCCCTTCGCCTAGCCGAGCCGCCCCCGAAGAGCAGCGAATTCGGGATTCTTTGTCAACATATTCACTACAAAATGCATCTCAAGCGCATCCCCATTCGCGTCCGACTACCCCCCCTCCTCCGTTTGTGAACGGTCTTGGTGGAGGCTCCGACACTTTTGGAGGATGGTCATGGGGCTCTGCTGGTCGTGAGAATAAGAATCTTTCAGTGAAGGACCACTCGGCCCCCACAACTCGACGTGGAAGCATGGCCCATATTCTCAACCCCAGTGATACTGCAGAGAGGTCAGATGAAGACGAGGATCCTCGAGGAGACGACGACAGAAAGAGAAAGCGAATGCAGTAAAATATACCAAACGAACATAAAAACGCAACATAATTATATTGCCTGACCCGGGCACACCCTTTTTCTTAAATCTCAACTGGATACAACAGCTTTCTTTAACAGAGGCGCATCACGTACATACTACACATTTCATACTTGGATAGTCATTTCGCAGACATCACATCAGGCCACGCACACATTCGCACTTTTATGGCGAAGGCAGCCTGCTTTGGAGTATAGGACATGGGATGGGCTAGAGGACGGTCACGGGAGGCTTTCTTCACCAGCGCGACGCATTGCAATACCATGACAGGCATTCTGTTTGACCCCCTGGACTTTCTTCTTCGCTCTCGTTAACACAGAGTGGGTTCATTTTGATACATTGAGACAGTTATTGTGTTCTTGGGAGGAGTTGCATGATTGGTGCTGGATTATACCATCGGAAGGCTGTTATCATGGGATAGGATATTTGAATCTTAATGACCACCGTTGATATAGTACCGTATTGCGATTGTGAGACAGTGTGAAGTTGAGTCGAGGTAATCGTTCTTTTAATCAGACCAATGTATTGTGCCGACTGAAAGTAATGGCTAAAAACACGATTCAGTGCCAGTCAATGACCGCATTTGGGTATCTTGTTATTGATGGTAAATCTTCTTATGCCTCTGCCCCTGTCTCTGCATTTTCAGTCTTTGGCTTCTTCTTCTTGTTCTTCCTCCTACGCTTCTTGTCTGCCGTCTTCTCAGGAATCGCACTCTCTTCCTTGGCGACATCGTCCTTCATTTCAACATCTGCTTCAACCTCGGCTGCATCCCCGTTCTTCTCTTCGCTCTCAGCCGTCGCTGTAGGTAATACCTGGTTCTCGGGCATAGCTTCAGGCTCAGGCACAGGCTCAGGTTCAGCAGTCTCTTTTCGCGGCCTCTTTCTCTTTCCCAGCGCACTCCTCCCCATCTCCTCTTCGCTCTCGCTCTCCTCCACCTTTTTCTTGGCCTTGCCCGTAGTGCCCTTGCCCATTCTACCCCTCAGAAACCTCTCCTCCTTTGAGTTTGCATATTTCTGTATGTCTTTCCTCTCGGGGACGTAGCCGACTCCGGTGTTGGGTATTGTGCCTCGCGCGAGATCGTCGTCGTTGTCGTCTGGAATGACGCGGCGTCGCACGGGTGTAGCGGTAATACTGCTGTTCATGTTTTTTAGAACCGATGATCTTGAGGCGATAGAGAGTGAGATGCGGTTTGTGAGAGAGGCGTAGTTGTCTGCGACGGGCAGAGGGGCAGGTGGTGCGGGAGCCATTGCGACTTTTGATGTGGTGGTGTGATACGTATAAGTTGAGATTGATAAAGGTTTGGGACTGAACGAGAGATTGCAAGAGTTGGGTTGGAGCCGGGCCAGGAATGGAGGACTGGCGGCTGTCGACTGATGGAAGTTGGTGATGTTCAAGTTTGGTGAGAGGCTTTCACAGAAGAATTTCACATGCGACATTCTAGAACGGCGGGTGCTTATCTTATCTTGAAGAATGCCTACAACATCAGCAAGTACAAAACATGGCACTTCCGCAAAGTTTATAGCAACATGGACATAGCATGTAATTTTGGGGGATTTATTTAATTTGAGCTTAAAACTATATACTTGAACTGATTAGGATTAGTGAAACCAGACAATGTCTACCCATCCGTACTCCGTTGCCTCTATTTTAAGTCGTAAATTCGTAAACGTGAAGGTGACCTCATTCTTTGCCGCTGCGCGCACAGACCAAGTTGATTAGTAGCTGGCAGTTGTGTCTCGTAGACTGAGCACGTAGGGCAGGTCTGTAGCGTCTTGATGCGTAGCCAGTCGTATGACAGAGCCTGAGCTACCCGACGACTTAGATCGAAGGCTTGATGTTGAGGGCCGGCTCATTCGATACCGGCGCTGACTCAGTGCAAGACTCATATTGCTGTACCTTCGTGACAAACTCCCGCTTCCAGTGGTACCGCTCCTTATACTATTAGGAGCAGTCTCATACACGTTCCAGGTGTTTGTTGATGGTTGACGTCTTAGCCGTCGAGCAGAGCTGCTAATGCTGGCAGCATCCGATGGTGTCAGGTTGCTACGAGAAGTACCGCTTCTAGCATCATCATCGCTATTGCTGGAGGGCGATGAGGCCTCTTCTTGATCATCAAGAATGTTTGGGTCCAATGGTTCCATTGCGCGTAAGATTTCGGCAAAGAGGTGCATAAGTTCTTTGAATTGGGCGTTGGAAATAGGTCTATTTGCGAAGCGTGCATATTCGTAATGCGAGAGGAATTTAGTGGTGTTTGTGTTCATCGTGAGGACCCCTAACTCTGCAAGATGGACTATGTAGTCGCGCAAGCTCATGTTCGCGGTTCGCTGGAGAAGGGCTACAGCCTCGGGATCGAGCAGAGGCGGATTCGTTTGCGAGGTTGGGTCGGGAGGCGCAAGAGTTAGAGCTTTGCCTTCGATAAGATTGGGTAGCTCGGAAAAGACAGTCGAGTATTCGAGATTAGGTAGATCAGGCGCGTTGGGCGATGACCAGCCGTGGTGTTCGATATCTCCCCAAACTGGTTTGCGACGAGGTATTACCACCACCAGCTCCTCTGCTGGACCGTCAGGACCGTCGAAACCCAGCTTGACTCTTGTTTCGACATTTTCTTCCTCCGGTGTTGCATCCTTCGTTTGAAGCCGGGGACGCGATTCGTATGCGATCGATGCACTACGGCCTAGCCCCAACCCAATCACCTTGTGAACAGTTGAGCGAAGATCGCCCTTCTCGATAGGTATCCACCCCTTCGGTATCGATCCTAAATCGGTCTTGTTGATGTAGAGACGGGTGATGAAGACGAAGGACACGACGACGATGGCAGTGACGTAGGCGGCGATTAGGATCCAGATGTTGTAAAGCTGTCGGTTCTGGAATGAGCGATGAATCGCATCCGCGGGAGTAGCTAGTAGAAGTCCGAGAAGACAGACGTAGAGAAGAACATAGAGCGTGCGATAGATGATAGAGGCGACAAGCCGGCGGCGAGACACGGGAGACGCCATACTTTGAGCTCATGGACAAAAGTCTGTCGCAGTTGCAGAACGCGCTGCGATGCAGTCAAAGGCTGCTATGACCTGGAAATCGATATTAAGCAGAATAACAGGGACAAATTATGGGACATGACTAAAGTAAGGGAATTAAGTTGTAATGATAGTGGCTGAGTTAACGAGTGAATGAGTGAGTGAGTGAGTGAAAGACTGGTACTTTAGTGAGTGGTGTCACTATAGTTGGAGGGGGGTTGGGTTGACGAATCGAATGTCCAAAGGGCGAACCATTGGATGATTGATTGACGCAACCAAACCAAGATGGACGACGAGCAGAAGAGGTTGCAAGTTAGGAGGACCAGGACCCTTGACCAGACAGTGTCTTATCAAGACGGACACGGCGTAACAACACGGCTCTAGTATGGAAGTTACCCACGGCCCCGCTGTCACTTTAATTACACTTCAACGTTGTGAAGCTTGTACGCATAGACATGTACGTATGTAGTGTTTAATTATAGGTGCTTTTTCTCCTGCTACAAATTGTTACAATGGTATCATAATACATTATCTCACCCTCTGAATTTATCCTGCCTTATACGTCTCTTGCTCCCAACTCATGATTGGACTTGTGTCATCTCGGAATTCTTTGCGTCCGCACAAGCCTCTTTAGCCAAGCGAATATCAGACAGCGTCAACCTAAGATCGCTGCTGTAAGGCTCAAAATTGGCCAGCACCTGCTTCAGAGCAGTCTTCAAAGCGTCCATAACCTTCTCCACCTCAGGGCTCACTCTCTTGCACGACACGTCAGTCCAGTGAAGTGGGAACTCGATACGGAAAGCCTCCAGCTTCTTAATGACAGATGTGAAAGTTCGGATGATGCTGGGCACGTCTCTGTGCACATTGCCGAACTGATCCTCTGCCAAACTGTGCACTGAGAGGTGGTGGAGTACGTGAATCGCGTTGATACAAAGCGTAGGTTCGGCATATGGCGTTCCAAGCACCGTGGCGGCGAATTGGGTTCGGAAGCGCTGTTGAAATAGGGCGGCAATAGCGTCAACCTCCATCAATTGGAGAGTCCACTGTTCAAATTGACCTTTCAGGTGCTCAGGAGCGACAAGTTCCTGCTGTTCCTTGGTCAAGACTCGATCCTTGGCTTCCTTCCAAGTCTTTTTGGCGATTGGGCTCAATTTTGAGGCAGGAGACTCGCCAGGAGATCGTGCTACTTGGCTAAGGCGCTTCTCGACCTCGCTTCGCATCGTTCTAGGGGCCGCTCGGTTGTTGAAAATGGGATCGTCCCGGAGAGGAGCAGACACCCGTTGTTTGGGTTCCGCGGTGGGTGCAGCTAGAGGCGCATCGGGAGCTTTGCCGTATGTGTCGACTCTGGTCTCGATGGACTTGACCACGTCCAAACAGATGGAATAAACCTGAGACCACATGGGCCCGTCCTTGCGATCGATGTCTTCGTAAATAGCTTGTCGGCGAGTGTCAAAGCCTTGGGCAATATATGCGAGCTCCCACATGGCGAACGCCTAAGCAAGTTAGAAAAAGCTATAGATTTAGATTCGTGTAGGCTTACCTTGATAGAGAGTTTCTTGCTCTTGAGTCCGTTCAAAAGACTGCTGTTGGGGTCCTTGGATTCAGAGGTAAGAGGCTTACCATTCTTCAGGGGCGCCTTGACCATGAAAGAAGAGAAAGCAAAGTTACCAATGTTCCAGATCAAATGAATCAATGTTCCAGCCTCCATACAACGGAACAGGAGCCAAAGATCGCTTGGCCAGCTAGGCGGGAGCATGTTGGTCTTTGGTAGATTATAAAAGATGCGCAAGAACATGAGCGCCCAACCCCAGATGAAGGATCGCAAAATGGCGTAGTATAGTACCAACGCGACGGGAAGTGCAGCTGCAGCGCCTGCGACAGAATCGCTGAAAGTGTGTGGGATTGCCTGATACACCAGCTTCAGCGCGTCGGGCTGCTTCTCGTTTTTGCCCTTTGACAATCCGAGGACCAGGCGATCGGTATCCCTTCGGTAATGGTTGAATGTTTGTGTAATAGCACACGAAATCATGTATGCCAGCAGGAAGAGCGGTCTCTCGTTCAGCCTCGCCCGGTCTCCGTGGAAATAGGTGATCCAGGATAGGTTTGCTGTAGAATGCATTGACCAAAGAAAAACATGGCTGAAGAGCAAGCTTGAAAAGCCATACCAAAATAAAGTCTCGTACGTCTTAAGTTGCGTGACGGTGGTTTGGAGCGTCTGGAAGCCGGAGCCGGTGGTACGTAGGCCAACGTGGTAGTTTGCTATTCGGAGCACGACGATCGCGAGGCCACATGTGAAAATGAAGGCAGTTCGGAAGCCAGCTGGACCAATGGGGAACCAAGCCCAGAAGTCTGGACAGTAGCATGTTTAGCAAAGCGCGTACGAGACCAAAAGATGCTTCGACTTACAAGAACTCCAACTGTCCAAGATGATAGCTTGTAGATAGGATACAATGAGCAAAACAGTAGCTGTTGAGGTGAATCGCCGATGCAGAGCTGGCTGCAGGAAGTCCTTATAAGGGGATTTTCTAACGGTGGTGGCCGCCATCTTCGCAGCGCATCCCAGAGATGAAAGAAAGCTCGGGATGTTGTTTTTGCGATGATGTCGAGGTTGTTTCGGAGGAAGACTAAGAATGGAAGCTCTAAGCTCGACCCCAAGTAAATAAAAATCTCCAGCCAGCAACCACTCATCATGGACGCTAGCGGCGCAAGGTCCAAACAGTAGGTAATCATCCACTATCAATCACGTGCTGATATGGGGTCCAGGTTCAGGTCCAGTTTGGCTGTGGTTGGTTAGACTCGTTCTCCATGCCCAATTACGTATGTTTGCAGGGAGGTAGTCTAGTCGGTGTTTCGCTTTAACTTGATTGCTAACCTCAGCCACCTTGTACTGTGCTAAGGCAACAGGTGACTTGATTTGACGCTGGCTTGCGCATTCATCTTGTTGTCTTACATCAACAATCCAACTGGCATTTGCTTTGCAAGCGACTCTTTGTATTTACCACGACTCGAAAAACCCGTAAACTCCGAAAACACAATGTCGTTCGATCTAGAGTCTGGCCGTGGGGGCTATACCGATGACCCGGCCTTCCAAGAACTACAGTACGACCTCAAGAGCAAATTACAGACCCTTCTGAGCAGCAATCGGAAACTCGCCAACGATGTCAACGTGCTGGGCACTAGGAAGGATACCCCGCGCCTGCGGGAGCGAGTTCACAACAGCATGGATAAGACGAGGGATATGTGCAGAGAGATTGGCGATGGTGTCAAGCGGCTTCAAACATGGGAGGACTTGACCGTATGTCAAACTCAATTCGAATTCGTTGTCGCATGCTAATTTTAGTCAGAAACAACAAAAGTATGAACAAACAAAGGTTTCGAGCGACTTTCAGGCTGCTCTTCAGGAATTCCAGAGCCTTCAGCGACGAGCCCTCGAAAAAGAGCGCGCATCAATTACCGCCGCTCGTGCGGCACAGGAAGGCGAGTCGGCCGAGGGCGCTTCATCCGAAACCCAATTAGAGCAACTCCAGCAACAAGAACAGCGCGTTGTACTCGCGCCTCAGGACGAGGTCGACTTCCAGGAAGCTCTCATCATTGAGCGCGAGGAAGAGATCCGCAACATTGAGCAGGGTGTCGGCGACCTTAACGTCCTCTTCCGACAAGTAGCGCAAATTGTGAACGAGCAGGGGGAGCAGCTGGGCTCGATCGCTGACAGAGTGGAAGATGTCAGAGAAGACACGCGCCAGGCTGACGTCGAAAATCGACAGGCCGCGCGGTACCAGAAGGCAGCTCGCAACAAGAGCTGCTGCCTATTGTTAATCCTCGCTGTCATTCTGACCATTGTTATCCTTGCTATTGTCCTTGACTAGATTATTTAGAGCGCAGCCTTTGACGATTATGGGTGGTAGTTTTTGTTTTTGAAGGCGTCTATCGGAGTTTTCTAGGTATACACAGCTTTGAGAGCATGCAATGGTATTTGCAGACCAAGCTTAATCAAATGCTCTTCCCTTGCGTCTTTTCCTCTTTTTGTGACTGGCGTGGTTGTAAGAAGGGCAGTTCATTAGTTGGCTTGGGTATTGTCAGGCTTGTAGTTTTCGGTGTAATCATTTTTGTCAAGATCATATCATTGATCCGAGTGAAAGCAAATGAGGTGCCCCAGTAGAGAAAGACGGCGCTGGGCAGATCGGCAAACATGAGAGGCACCACAGGCACCAGTAACATGGTTCTGCTTAGAAGTTGAGTCAATCTAACGATGACTGGGCGAGCAAATTCGTCGCTATGACCCATGCCCAGCAGGGTTTTGAGCTGGGCCTTTTCCATCCTGCCCCAGATAGACCAAACCAGAATGCCCGAGCAGATGACGGGTAGGCCACAGTAAGGATCAGCTGAAGACAAGTCGGTAAACCAGAGCAAGCCTCCATTCGTCAGTGACTCGTCGAACATGCTGCTTGCAGCTCCCAGGCCTGCTGTTGTTGAATCTGCATTGCCCAGACCGATTTGGTGACTGATCCAACCCAAGGGGGCATCGCATTTGCGTCGCAATGCTTCAGACACGGTGATGAATGGGATTATTCCGACCAACGGTGTAAAGCTTTTCCAGCGCTGCACACCCCAGGTCTTGTAGATACGTTTCTTTGACTTTGTAGAAGCGCCATAAGCGCGAAGAAGTCGGAGTCGAAGAGGTAAATCCTGGTCATTTGGATTCTGTGCCCTTAAATGACGGCGCGTCCAAGCTGCAGTCAACGGTTCCAACGGTTTTCGGCCCTCTTGTACACCGCGAACGTAGTATTGGAGAGGGAACCGAACAGTTGCGTTGATGCCAATGGCAACCAATGGAATAGTTACATACCATGGCACGCCTACGCTGTGAGCCCAACTGAGACTGTCAGCTGTTATGGTGACTGCCTCGCCGAGCGTGGAGGCGAAGGAGAAGTTCCTGCGGCTGGCGCATGGTGATGATATCGAGTTGGTAAGAGTTGTGCGGCGTACGGGACTGGTGGTTTGGAGAAACGGCCTAGAATGTGGCGATATATTATGAGCAGTCCTCCTGAGAAGAGACATTTTGGCTCATGTCCTCGCAAATGCGAGTGCAATTGGTCTTCTTTAAATAGGTAGTGAGGGATGAGCGAGGCTCTTGAAAGTCCATTCATTGAATCGATAAGATGAAGTTCAACTTGTGGGCTGGCTTTTAGGCACATGACCAATAAGAATGAGAGCAGACCATCGAACACTACTAAGGTACAGATGACGTTCAGCCAACAATAAACAATTGCTACGCAGGTTTTTGTTCTTTCATGTCTTGCTTGGTATTACTTTTCCTTAACATTCAAGTTGGCGTTTTTTGGTTTCTTTCATTACCTATCGGCATACTGCTGCAGTGACATACGATCTGAACCTCGTCCTCAATTTCTGATCAGAAGCAACACAACGATTTCACAGTCCAAGGCCTCGTAGCCGTCTCATCATCGTCACCATGGACGCCGTCGATGTTTCGGAGCACTACGAGGTCAGCACGCGCGAAGACACTCCCTCGCTACTCTCCATCGTCCTCGACACGAACCCTCGAGCATGGGCATCCCTCAACAGCCTCCTGCCATTGTCGCGCGCCATCGCCAACATTCTCGTCTTCGTCAACGCCCATCTCGCTTTTAGCAACGCCAACCGAGTGGCCCTGATCGCCGCTCATGTTGACCGCGCAGAATGGCTGTATCCGACTCCACCCAAGCCCTCACGCGACGCCTCGGGCGATGTCGAAATGAACGACGCTTCTCAAACACAAACGTCCGCGAACAAGTTCCCTGAGTTTGCGCAAATCGAAACCGCTGTTCTGTCTGGCATACGCAAACTCATGGATCAGACCAAGGAAGCGGACCTGTCTGCTACGACAACCCAAATATCTGGAGCTTTAACGCTGGCGCTATGCCACATCAATAAGGCTGCGCAGGCTCTTTGTTCACCCACAGCCAACTTAGAGGACAGCCATAAAGGCTCCTCTAGTACATCGCCTCCGACTGTCCGCGGCCGAATCCTCGTCATCTCTGTATCCGACTCCGAGCCATCACAATATATTCCCACCATGAATGCTGTCTTTGCAGCTGCACATACCCAGGTTGCCATCGATACTCTCTCACTTACCGGCGAGCCGACCTTCCTCGAACAAGCCTGCTACAATACTGGCGGTACATACTTAGCGGCCACACATCCTCAGGGCCTACTCAACTACCTCATGTTCGGTCTCATGTCTGACACAGAAGCTCGCGAAGCCCTTATTAACTCGGTACATGATACTGTCGATTTCCGTGCCGCTTGCTTTTGTCACGGTCGTGTTGTTGACACCGGCTTTGTCTGCTCGATCTGCCTCAGCATCTTTTGTGAGACGCCAGAGAACTCGGAGTGTTTCACATGCGGAACAAAGCTGTCACTGGGCAACTATGGCGCTAAGCCTGCCGTTGTGCCCCGTAAAAAGAAGAAGAAGCGCAAGGTGGTTAATGGTGGATCACGAGAAGAGACGGGAAGCGCAACAGGGACACCTCGTCCTTGACACAGAGCGCTTGTTTCTTTGTTTTATATGGCGTAGGGAGGAATAACAAGAGATACCCTCATAGGTCTAGTAATATCACAACCTTGACGCATATCGATCTACCTAAGATCAAAACGTAGTGAAACAAATATGCTATTTATACTCAGTCGGGTATGGAAGAATACTAGTCTTGAAACAGACTCTGAATAGAAAGAAACGTTGACGCCTGGACTCTTGTGTGATCAGCACACTATGTTGAGGGGGGAATATGCCATATATAGATATGTGTATCATGATTGTTGATGCATTACATGGAAGCATCATGAGCGCGGCTGCCGCCACCAATCAGACCCCAAAGCAATCCTCCTAGCAATCCGCCTACGTACCTACCTAGCTTCTAATGCCAAACCAAACGCCAGGCCACGTGATTGAACAGCTAAATGCAACCGGCATGGAGGTGACGGTGACGGTGACGGTTCCGTCTGTTTTAGCGTCACTGATTTTGGGGGTTGCAGTCAGGTCACTAAAAAACGGACCTGTATGGACCTAGGGAAGATCTAGCGGTAGTGCTCAGTGCAGGCCTAGTTGCCAGCGCCTAAGCTCAGGCAATTCGGGCAGTCCCAGTCTCACGAGCTTGTGTTGTGGTAGGGTAAGTAGGCAAGTTGTTGTGGAGGCTCTGACGGGTCTTCTTGCCTTGTACGATTTACATCACAAGTTCCTAGTTTCGGTCTTTGGCTTTCATTTCTGCTGCCTCTTTCTCAACTTCAACTCATCATCTACACATTAACACAATAAAATATTCCATCTCATGGAAGAAAACACAGCCGCCTCCGAGGCGCCTCCAGCTCAGTCGCTGGAGGACCAGACCCTTATCGTCTTTGCACGCCTCATGGAAGGCGGACAGGAAGATAACGAGACATGCCGCGACCTCGACGAACTCACTAAGCTCCTCAACGACGATTTCGAAGCTCGCCAAAAGGACCCGTCTCGTGAGACCATTTGCAAGGTCATCGATGCTGACTGTGTCGACACTGTTTTGTGCTATCTTGACATGAGACAGCCTGAGATAGTCCGCGGCCACGCCACTCTATCAACATCCGCCTACCTCAAAGCTGCTGGAGATGACGGTTCTAAGAATCTGTCGACCTTTTTCTTTGACCGTGTTAGACGAGGAACCTACGATGATTACATCGTCGCCTTTTGTGTCGCTGCTGCGACCTTCCCTATCGTTCCGGAACTCACGGCGCAACTGTTTCTCAACGAGGATTTCTTACCCAGCCTTGGCGCTCTCATGCGACGAAAGTGGAAGAGCCGCAAGGTTGAGACGGCGTGCTTGGAGATGCTCAACGCCGCTTGTATGAACTCCATGTGTCGCGAGGCTATCAACAAATACTGCATCGAATGGCTGGAGGAGATTGTCGACCAAGATCTTAGTGTGATTGTTAGAAGCACCAACGCAGATCCCAACCTTCAAAGCGACGGAGGATCCATATCTATGCGACGTCACTCGGAGCAAGTCCAGTACCTTGCTGCCGTCATCTTGGCCAAGTTGAGGGTAAGATGAGATGCCACAACCCCCTTATTCGAGTCTGGCTGACACACACTACCAGGCAGTTCCCTCAAAGCCGGCACCTGGTGAGAGCAAATCTAGAATCGAGCCCGCAGTTACTAGCATCGAAGATCTCTCTGGCATGTTCACTAAGATGATCTTGCGGGATGAAGATCACGGTCGAAAGCACTCTATTGAAGGCCTCGCTTATGCCTCTCTTCAACCCAAGGTCAAGGAGTCGATCGTAGACAACCCTGAATTGCTCCAGAAGCTGGTCAAGACTCTCAGTGATGCCCAGCCTAGATCACCAACAACATACGGAGCGCTAAGCATCTTTGTTAACCTTACAAAGTATCTGCCTAACCTAACGGATGAAGAGAAGAAGATGAATCAGCTCAAGGCGTACGCCAATGCAGCTGGGAAGCTTGGTGGGCCTGACCCCCTGAATGACGACGAACATGTTGCAAAGCGATGCAAGTCGGTGTTCGAGGCTGGCATCGTACCGGTCCTTGTCACCCACAGTAAGAATGGCTCGCCGGCATCTCTGGCGCTGATAATTTCCGTCATCTTCGCCTTGTCCGTCACAAAGTCTCTTCGCGGCCAGCTCGCTCAGCAAGGGGCTGTCAAGCTTCTTTTGATATCATGGATGTCACTACCTCAAACCGAAGCCCCTGCGCGCCGTCTTGCTGCGCAGGCGCTTGCACGCATCCTGATCAGCACAAATCCTGCCCTTGTCTTTGGTGGAAACAGATCAACCCCTGTTGGCGCTGCTGTCAGGCCACTGGTTTCCATTATCCCACCTGATCCGGCTGCCCAGACCCGAGATCTCCTGCCCTCCTTTGAAGCTCTCATGGCGTTGACCAATCTTGCTTCCATGGACGACGAGGAGTTAAGACGTAACATCATCAATACCGCATGGTCGCACATTGAGGAACAAATGCTCGCCTCTAACACTCTTGTCTCAAGGGCTGCGGTTGAACTAGTCTGCAACCTTGTGCAGACACCTGAGGCCGTTGCTCTATACGCCGAAGAGACTGCCAAGGCCCGCAATCGCCTTCACGTTCTCACTGCTCTAGCTGATGCTCCGGATGCTGGAACTCGTAGTGCTGCTGGCGGTGCTTTGGCTACACTAACCAACTTTGAGGGCGTCATCCGTGGCATCATTAGCAGAGATCGCGGTGTCAAGTTTATCCTGGGGATGTGTGTCGATGATGACGAGAATATCCGACACCGAGGCGTGTTTGTGGTGTCAAACATGGTCACTGCGGAGGGTGAAGTAGGCGAGCTTGCACGGGAAAAAGTCAAGAGCGAGGGAGGTGTCGAGACCCTCAAAGAGTGCCTTAAGAAGAGTCGACGGCACGATGTTGTTGACATTACAGTCCAGGCTCTCAAAGCCCTGCTGGGAGAGCAATCATGAACGAAGGATGATGAAATACATGTACATGCTGGCGCTGATGTAGCGAAAACCAGCAAATTCTCCACGAGAAAGATCTAGGCAGCGGGTTCGCCAGTTTACAATGTTTATGACTATGCAATGCAATGGATTTTATCATGTCTCCCTTTTTACCCAACTATAATAAAGCGCGGTGTACTATTTTTATGCCTTGGTATCAACCCTGTTGAGAATCGCAACGCCTTCCACATGACCAGTCTGGGGAAAGAAATCAAAGCCTCGAAGACTCTCAATCTCGTATCTCTCGCCTTCTCCCTCACCACGAACAAGAACGCCGACATCTCTGGCTTGTGTGTGCACGTTACAGCTGACGTACAACACTCGCCGAGGACCGAACTTGCGTAGCTGATTCAAGAAGTCGGCATCACAGCCCTTGCGAGGAGGGTCAAGAACGACGACGGTCTCGTCGCGATTGTAGGTGACGCTCTTGAAGAGCTCACCAGCGTCGGCAGCAATAAACTTGCAGCGATCCTCTCCCATACCGTTGAGTGCGGCGTTGCGACTAGCGTATGCAATGGAGTCGGCAGCGATGTCGATACCGATGGAGTGTTGGAATAGCGAGGCGAGAGTGACGGTGAAGAGACCGGAACCTGAGTAGGCATCGATGAGGTACTTGATATCCATGCCGGTGCCTGCAGGTGGGAGGATGTTGTCGCGAACGTAACTAGTGAAAGAGGGCAGGATAGAGTTGTTGTTTTGGAAGAAAGAGCCAGCTGGGTTGGTGAAGGTATAGGGTCCAATGTATTCAGTTGTTGTAGCCTTGGAGTCAGTGATACAGGACTTGATATCAACTGTATCTTCGTTCTCAACGCGGGTGGTGTAAGGTTGTGTCTCGCTGCTTGCCTCCTCGCTATCCCTAGCCACACGCTGGGTGTTTTCACGCAGAAGGATTGTAGCACCGCGCTGGTAGTTACCAAACTCCTTCTGCATACGCTCACGCTCGCGCGTCATACCTAGACGCACAGCGCTAGTACCAATGGGACAATCCTCGATATCCAATACCTTTCGGCGACCCTTTTGCATAAATCCGATATCAGGGCACTTCTCGAAAGGAATTCTGGGGTTCTTTCCCCTCTTGCTGGGCCGGAATCCAGGGGGGCCGTCAAAGTGAGGGGTGAGCTTGGTACGGTAGCTGTACTGCAGCGGGCTTCCCATGGTGTCCTGAACAGCGGGAACGATGTTAGGGTCGAGGTTGGAGAAGTTCTTGAAGGCCTTTTCGACGATGCGCTTCTTGAGTTTGAGCTGCTCAGAGTAGTCCAGCATCTGGAATTGACAGCCACCGCATGATGAGAAATACTTGCAGCTGATGCGCGCATCATCACGAAGAGGCGAGGGCTTTGTGATGGAGATGAAGTCGGCGAGGGTTTGGTTGTCGCGAGGAAGGTGGCGGAAGACCTTGACCTTGGCAATATCACCGGGGACTGCGAATGATACAACATAGACCTGGTTGGAGCCAGGCTTCATGGCAAGACCATCTCCTGTCGATGAGAGTTCCAGAACCTCAACCTCCGTCTCGGTACCTTCCTCTGGAAGGATTTCAGGGCCGTGTTCTGTTCCCTCACCGTACTCGACAGCTCGCTCCTTAAGCAGTGCTTGGATATCGTACTTGAGGACTTCCTCAGACGAACCCTCAGTGATGTTCTTCTCTCTCTTGGTCTTCTTTTGTTTCCATTGTCGGTTGTTCTGCTGGTTTGGTCTCTTGTTTTGTTGCTGAGAGTTGCCATTTACTTGGGCATTGCCATTGGTAGGTACAGCAGCCTCTGGTTGCACGCTCGCCATAGCTGTGAAGGAGCGGAAACGGTGAACAGGGCGTGGTTTTATAAAGGAAGTCAAGGAGGGGATCCTCAAGCGTCTCATGAACGGTGTTATTTGAGAGCAAGCACCTTTTCTCTGTAGGTAAATGAGATTTGGTGAGAGTTTTAGATTCTGATATTGAAGAAGATTTCTTGGAGGAATGAGACGAAGAAATGTTTCTTGCAGGAAGGGACCCACTTTGGAGCTTCAGGGATGGTGGGGCTCTGTATGTCTGCTTTTTTACGTTGTCTCTGATTGGCTGAATGTCAGCTATGTATTGAAGTGCTCATGATGGGTTGACATGATACTGTCGACTATAATTCTGAGGTGGTATTCAAATATAATATTATTAATTCTCTATACAGTAACTACTAAACTAATAATAACACAGGAGTATTGACTTAATCTTCAATGGCAGTTAAGATTGTCTCTAAATAGTTCAACAGTCATTTGCAGACTACAGACCCGTGACACCACTACTTCTTTAAAGGTGAGATCTAGATGCCATTGGTCAATAAATGTAAAAAGTTTCTAGTATTTCTCAAAGGATCAATTACTGTAGGAGTTTCCCCCGAGTCAGTAAGAAGGAGCACTTCCTCCATCATTAGTCCATTATTGCGATCATGACGTGATTGGTCCAAGAGACCCCAGAATGGCAGGTGATCGCCTCACGAGTCTAGCTCGCTATGCATCTACCGAGGCGGTTCCGACCATCGGCCCCTTGAGAACCGTCTCTGATAAGTTGAGATCAACGTTCTACTATTTTGAAGAGTTAGGAAATATCAATAATCGCGCCTTTGGCTTGTATCCTTTGTGTTACTTGTACTATATTCCTCTCGCGCTCGTTGGTGTTTCCAAGGGCGAGTTTAGGTGTTTGTCTTTTCTGAAGTTCTACTGATAAGGACCTTGAACCTCCCAGCAGGTTGGTAATCAATCCTCGATAAGTTTGTTCTTCAAGTTTATGCCAGCTACGTCTTGATCTCAACATCTCAACCTGTTTTGTATTTTCTGGGCGTAGGAATCCTGTTCTGGAGTATCATCTCTTATCGTGCACCTAAACACACGGTGAGTTGTACTTGACTAATACCGCTCCTTGATTA
This sequence comes from Fusarium pseudograminearum CS3096, assembly GCF_000303195.2. Classification (NCBI taxonomy): domain Eukaryota; kingdom Fungi; phylum Ascomycota; class Sordariomycetes; order Hypocreales; family Nectriaceae; genus Fusarium; species Fusarium pseudograminearum. The sequence continues at coordinate 5,903,296 of NC_031953.1, read as the reverse complement.
CACGCGAAGGGCGCATACTTATTCAAAGTACACAGAACACACCTCCAAATGAAAATCCCCATCTTGTGGCTCGCAGCGAGTCTATACTATGGCCTGTTATCAGCAAGTCCCATTTTCGAGGAGTTCTTGTCTCCAAAGGCTGGTACTAAGGGTGCTGTCGTGTCAGAAGCTCAAGAATGCAGCTACATAGGCCGGGACTTGCTGGCACGAGGTGTACGTCTCTTATTTTTATCATCAACCGATCACCCGCTAATTTACCTTCGCAGGGAAACGCCGTAGATGCCATGATCGGAACGACCTTTTGTGTCGGTGTCATCGGCATGTATCACTCTGGTATTGGAGGGGGTGGGTTCATGCTTGTCCGGGACAAAGATGGCCAGTATGAAGCCATAGACTTCAGAGAATCGGCACCTGCAGCAGCCTACGAAGATATGTACCAAGGGAATGTCAATGGTAGCATCTATGGCGGACTGTCTGTCGGCGTGCCTGGAGAAGTACGCGGCTTTGAGTATGCACACAAGAAATACGGTGTAAGGATTACAACTCCCCTGACACTTTTGAAAGGCTGACAAAAATCGGACAGAGCCTACCATGGACGACTATTTTGCAAGGAGCCATTAAGGTTGCTCGTGATGGTTTCATAGGTATGTTTGGATCTAATCATGTGCGATATGTTCGCTAACATGTGTTAGTCAATGCCGATATGGCAAAGTTTATAGAAAAGACAACCAAGGGGCACCAGAACTTATTCACAGAAGACCCTTCATGGGCGGAGGATTTCGCCCCGAATGGTACGTCCAGGTTCTTTTGCTTTCGAGGCCTATGCTAATGCTAATGTCAAACAGGACGACTCATCGCTGAGGGAGAGACGATGACAAGGAAGCGATATGCGAGGTTAGTGATATGAAACTGCAACGCTGGTATGTTACTAACAGTTGTAGTACTCTTCAAGCTATTGCAGATCATGGCGCCGATGTCTTCTATACAGGCCCTTTGGGTAAGTAGCTGAGTTCAAGTATCAAGTCAACACTAACAACAGGCAGCGGAAAATATGATCAAGACTATCCAAGACTCAAATGGCACCATGACATTGGATGACTTGAAAGACTACCAAATCATCTCTCGTGAGGTTCTTCACACCGACTACAAAGGCTACGACGTCTATGGCATGAGCTCCCCAGCCGGCGGTGCAGTCTCGCTCAACATCTTGAACACAATGAACGGCTACTCGCACCAGGACGCAGACCAAAATACTACGCTGCACATCTACATCGAAGCCATGAAGTTTGCCTACGGTGCTCGTCTAAAACTTGGCGATCCTGACTTTGTCCATGGTATTTCTGAGCTGGAGCACGAGATGCTCAACCACACGACTGCTGAGAAGATTCGAGAAAAGATCGATCCTTGGACTACTCAGGACATTGAGAAATATGATCCCGATGGAATCTACTCATCTGACGGACACGGCACTTCTCATGTCGTGACTGCTGACCGTGATGGCATGGCTGTCTCCTTGACGACTACTGTAAACCTCATCTTTGGATCTCTACTCATGGATAACCTCACTGGTGTGATTTTGTAAGCAAATAACCAGTCTCTTACCTGTAAGAACATACACTAACTAATGGTCCTCCAGGAATAACGAGATGAACGACTTTTCCATCCCAGGCGTTCCAAACGAATTTGGCTTCGCTCCAGCAGAAGCAAACTTTGTCCGTCCCAACAAGCGTCCGCTTTCATCATGCACACCTATCATCGTTTCGAACAAAGACGGCTCTCTATTTGCCGTAATTGGCTCCGCAGGAGGATCCCGTATTATCTCTGCCACCACGCAAGTTGCCTGGCGCGTCCTGACTTCTCCATCTTGGTCTATCAAGGATGCTGTCCGCGAGCCCCGTGTTCATAACCAGCTGATGCCCAACACTCTGCTTGTAGAAAAAAAGTTTAGCTCATACGATATTCCATCGCTAAAGGAGAGGGGTCATAATATCACTTGGGTTGATGAGGGATTGAGTTCGGTGCAGGCTCTCGTCAGGGACTCGGATGGTGTTTTTGAGATTGCTGCTGAGCCCAGACAGAAGAACAGCGGAGGTGCCACACTTTAGACTAGACTACAGGGGACGGTATAGAGTTAAGCATCACTATGGCGATTATTGATCCAGTACTTTCTTATAGACCACATTGAAGAACAAGATTATGCCCGGGCTTCGCGCCTGATATATCATGAGTTGGTCCCGTCTATCATTTCGCTTTGTCTTATAGGAAAAAGGGGTATCCGTTTGAAAATCTACAGCAGATCTACGCCTCTCTTCTAGCCAGCGTTACCAAACGTGCCATCTGGACTGTCCACTTCTTTGCAAATTCCTCTTCAGTGAATCTCTTGGCCGACTCACGTGCCCGCAATCGAACTGCCAGAGTGTCTGGTAGCGACAGGGCCTTCTCGTACCCTTGCGCGAATTCTTCTTCCGTTGTAGCGTGGAAACCTATGCGCAGTGTTTAGCAAGCATATCTATCTCTGTGTGAATTGTAACTTACCAGTTGGCTGACCGTCGATCGGTACGACAATGTCAAACTTGGGACCAGCGCTGTCATGTACCACGGATATGAGCCCAGCGGCTTGGTATTCCACAACGCCAATACCAAAGTGCTCGTTCCACATGCCGTTGACACCTACGGATGCCTTTCTCAGCCAGTCCAGAACCTCTGACCAAGGGGCATCCAAATGGAACTTGACGCTGTTCTTGATACCCAGTTCATTGGCAAGAAGTCGTAGCTGGTACACGCGTTTCGCGTCAGAGTCATCTCGCACACTTCCAATCAGAATCAGGTTTGCACCCTTGGCTGCCTCGCTCTTCGTCTTAACAAAGGTGGCGAAAGATTGCAAGATGAGCTGATGATTCTTCTCAGGTCGGAATTGCGCAAGGTAGACGATGGCTTTCTCTCGTCGTTTTTCGCTCTCTTCGGAAACCTCGACTTCATGTTCCATCTCTCGAACGGCTGTAGGGGGGTAGACGACTGTGATCGGGTCCGTCTTGCTCTTCTCTGTCCGGTATGGACCCCACAAGCTCTTGATGTGACCTTGGGTCCATGTCGAGTTGGTCATGACAATGTCAACCGATGAACCAATCCAAGAGTAAACCATCGCAAAGAGTTTCCAGTAATTCTTCTTGGCAAATCCTTGAGCTCCAGCACCTTTGCCCACATGTGCACCTTGAGTTCCTGCATCCTCCTTTACGTCGAGGGAATCGAGCATGTCTGTGGAAATTGTGGGATAGTGTACGTATGCTCCAGTCGGAACCTTCGGAAACAGGAACTTGCAGAGGCCAAGAGCAAAGGCGTAGCCCATTGTGTCGATAAAGACATCAGGAACCAGTAGGGAAAAAGCGTCCCAAGCCAGAACAAGTGAACCGAGAGACTGGCCAAGCAATGTGAAATGAGGCCACGTAGAGGGAAGAACCCAGTCTCGCTTGGAAAGGTAGAGGAAAGTCATCGTAGGGGCGTGAAGCTCGATATTGAATCTTGTCTATAACAGTGTAAGCATGCCGTTACTTGACTGATGGGTCTTTCACCTAACGTACCTTGACACGAGATAGAATGGCATCTTTGGTAACGTCATGATCGCCAGTGTACACTACACATTTCGCTTTTGGCCAACGGTCTTGCGTTGCCCGAATCGCAGCCCAGAGAACTCGTTCTCCGCCACCTCCGGCGTTGCTTGTGCATGTTAGCACGATCCCATGATGGATCCCATGATAACGTACCAGAACGGATGAAAGAATCCAACAATGCCAGCCCAGTCTTTCTGGCTACTCAGTGTGTTTTGCAGGTTGTCGTCGACATCGAATACGAGCTTCGTCTCAGCGCTACCCCGAGGATCCCTGCTGCGAGCAGCTCTATCCTCCTCTGTCATGAGGGCCAGAAGGTGGGCGCGGCGACCTTCTGTCCGTTTTTGAAGAGACCATCCGAGAAATGTGCGAAGAAATTTTCCTAATAGAGGTATAGCGATCAGAATGACCAGAGGCACGAGGGCCGTTAGAGAAGGCATCGTTGGGATCGTCGTGGGTCGACTCGACAGGTGCCGGAAGAGATGGTAGGGATGTCGAAGAGATATTGTCGAAGGTATGGATACCGCGGAAGGAGGATAGTAGAAGCGACGGTATTTATGTGAGCCTCAAGGGCGTGAGGTGGGCGATTTGCGGTAGCAAAGGGCTACCATGGGTGAGCAAGAATATGAGATGATGGTGTAAGGTGACGTCTACTCTAGATCCCGTCTCGTCTCAAAAATTGGTGGGGGCAGGCACCTAAGCTTTGTGTCAGTTCAGTTTCTGCTATCTAAGCTCCAAGCTGTCCACTGCTACAGCTACGCAAGCCGGCAAGCTGCAGGGATTTGAGGCTCTAATCCCTGTCAATAGACCCTTGGTTCGGTAGCCAAGCGGTGCCCACGGACAAGTTCGAACTGGCAGTTCTCAATGAGAGAGCTTGACAATGTATTCTTTGTTCACAGCTCGTATAGTTTTGATGAATGGCGCGAAAGTTCAACAGAAGACTATTATTGGGATTTATGGATACTTCTTTTGGTTGTGGGCAGGGTATGCCAAACTTTATCTCGATCCCAATAACAGAAAACATTTGAGTGCTTTGAATAATACATATTTTAGAGAAATGCCAACAGTTATAGGAACCGACAGGGTATTGCTTTTATTAATGTCTAACGTTGTTTTCTAAACACCACAGCCAGTATCAGCCTCACAATCATCCGACAGTTCCAGCAGAAGCTCATTGCACACCAGAATCATCGACTCCTCCTGTCAATCCAACAGCAGTATGTTTCAACCAAGACGGACCTTGCGTCCACCCTTTGCGATCTTAGCACTTTCGGGAAGCCGAGACATGGTGCAGCTTGGCTGTCTCTCTAGACCTCCCATTGAGGCGAGAGCAAACGACTCTGTGTTGTGGGCAAAATAAAAATAGTAGCCCGTTTGTGTTTTCTTGACTACCATGACGCCGATTGCACCAGGAGAGTGACATTGCCTGACACCTGGGTGCTTCATGAAGTCTTCGGCAATAAAGGATTCCATGATAGCATCCTCATCGTCGTCTTGAACATCCTTGCCTCCTCGGCCGCGTCTTGTGCCATGATAAATTCTCTCAGCACATCGTTGGGAGGCCATAGTAGTAGCCATGTGCTCTCCCGTACCGCTTGTGACTGCAGCGACAGCAACCTGCTCTTCATCTTCTTCGTCGCAAGGAACAACGGCCGTCCCAACTCCAACGAGAGCTGCCGGGCCTAGACGACCTCGGTGTTTCATTCCAATGCCACCTGAGGAAGAGCCGGCAGCGATGTTGCCTTGATCATCGATCGCAATGGCACCAATAGTGTCCGTGATAGCGTCCTCATACCCAGGCCCAATGCGAAAGCGATCTTTTATAGCTCGTGAATGAGGTTGCGCTTTGTCATCTGGACTGGAAGGTCGCTTAACCCCACGAGGACCTATGGAGCTCTGGCGATCAGAACCATAGCCACTGTTCCCAGGAGGGACCTCTGATAGAACATGGTCAGTCTTGCCAGTGGAACGTGCATGGTGTCTTTCATGTATCAAAACATTTTCCGGCATAGAAGACTTAAAATCCTCAGGTAAAGGGTTGGGTTTTCGAGCCGATAGCCTAGGTCGGAAAGGGGAGGACGAGCCCAACACACCACCAGCTACTCCGGCATATGTCTGTGCCAGCTTTTCGGGAACTGTGCGGGTTGATGGCGGACGATTTGAGGGGGTCGAAGAAGGGCCGGCAAGTCGGAAGTAACTGGTGGGTGTGTGCTGATCGGGCGATGGCGTTGACGTTGCGGATTGGCTTGGTGTGCCAATGAACGGAGAATCGGGCTGCCCTTCGTTCCAAGTACCGGCCACAATAGCAGCTCGCTGTTCGCGAGGCAAAGACGGTTGTGGTTTTGTTGACGATTCCGTATCGTACTGACATGGAGGACAAGTGTCGGTAATCTCAGGTGATGCTTTGAACTCTTTCATCTTAGTATCAGCCCGCTTGAGATCTTCCTGCCAGCGTAGGAATCGGTCCTTGGCGGTTTTCGAAACCATGTACTCATTCGGATATGTCATGAGACCGTGTTCTTCCGCAAAGGTCTTGGCTCCTTCTCCCACGAGAACGTTTGGAGGGACTCGTCGTAGGCTTAGTGGTCTGTTGCTTTTGTCAAGGATGAGCTTGGCAAGAGATACGGGATTCCGAATGTCTGAAGTCTTGTCAGCAAATCAACTGCGAGCTCATATTGCAAAACGTACTTGGAACAGCACCACAGGCGCCGCTGCGGCCAAAATGGTCTACGACAGTGGCGTCACACTCGACAATGCCATCAATGGAAAGGTTGGAGCCGTACCCAGCGTTGGTGATTTCCTTATCTTCAAGGACCCGGAGGGCGGCCTCGACGGCTTCAGTTGCGGGAGCACCAGCTTTGAGAAATTTCATTGCCATTTCGGCAGCACTATCGCTATTAACTTCTTGGTTCTTGGGTCAAAGGTTGGCTGAGAGGTATCTCACGCAACGCATGCCTGGAGGTGAACAATCTCATTCTGATGGCTATGGAAGCCGGCTCCAGCATGGACAAAGATAGCAGGCACAGCTTTGGGCTTATGTCCAGCTCTCAATACACGGTCGAAAGTACCGTCGGTCCCAAATGGCGTCGGATCTGCACTGAAGGGGGTTCCATCATCGAGGCTGTCTGACATCCTTGAGCAAAATCATAAGGTATTGAGTGATGATGATATGACAGTACTTTGGATTAGAATGATAAGGGTGATACGGTAAGAGAAGGTACTAAGGTGGACGTTGAGATGCCCGGGGATTTATGTTGCTTCGAGGTTTAATATTTTTAGGTGATTGAGAATTTTAAAGGTGGCGGATTGCCGAGTCGGTCGGTGAGTTGAAATGTGAGGTAGTCGAAAGGATAGTGGCAGGAGCGAGATGGATGTACTTGATCGGTCTTTCCTGTGGCAGATAGAAAATGAGAAGCAAGTTGTGAACGCGAAAATGCAGGGAATGGCCAATCTAATTATAGCACTTTATTCAGATATGCCATAATAAGGTAAAGGACTTGGTAAGAAGAATTGATGTATTCAGAAATATCATGTTGATGTTTATGATAAAGTAGAAACGGCAGAAGGTTTGGTCTGCATATAAGAGTAACATCCTTGATGAGATGCAGTTGCTCCTTTTCTCCTGTGTTAGTCCTGATTGAAATGACGTCGGATCCAGGTGCAAGCTGCAGAAGCAATCTTCGGACACCAACAGCATAGCATGAATCTTGGTGTCGACCATAAATCGGCTATATTCTCAGGTGACACAGGGCTCACATGAACTCTACATATCAGGCCATATGTATTCCAAGTTGTTGTCACATCTTTTACAGGTAGTTATCAGGTGGTTGAGTAGGGATAATTAATATCAAGCTCAAGACATGCCTGGTTTATCGCAACAGTTTGACCCACATTTTCAGCCATTCAGTGACCGCAACGGCGGGGCAGCACAGCCGCAGTTCAAGCCTCATCTACAAGCTGGGAGCTTCCCAAGGCACGTAACGTAATCCTCACCCAACGAACACCACGACCACCACCGTCGCCGCACTTTGCATTCCCTCACGAGCGGCATCTGACTTGCTCTCCCTCCAATTCACTTCTCTCATATCTGTGCGCTTCATCTCGCACTCCCGCCCACCATGGCTAACCAAACTCCCGCCGTTGTCATGGACAAGTACGTCTCACTTGTCCCAGCCCCCGCACTGACGACGACAGCTAACATCAGCTCGCAGCGGCACGGGTTTCTCCAAGCTAGGTTCGTAACGGCTATCTACGCTCTCGAAGTTATGGAATAGTCTTGGAATTTATGCTCATACTCAAATGCAGGTTTCGCCGGTAACGATTCACCCTCATTCGTCTTCCCGACCGCGATCGCGACCAAGGGGCCAACTGGCGGAGCTGGTGGTTCTGGATCAGGACGACCGGCTGTTGCGAACAAGCCTTCATTTCTTACCGGAGGTGCTGGAGCTGGAGGCCATCTGAGCGGAAAGCGAGGAACCGAGGATCTCGACTTCTTTATCGGTGACGAGGCAATAGCAGCTTCCGGAGGACCTGGTAGGCACCCATTGAGCTATCGATTATATCGAATGAAACTGACAGGCTAAGGATATGGACTTCACTATCCCATTCGACATGGTCAAATAGAGAACTGGGTATGTTTGCCGATGAGTCTAACATGAGTTGGAATTGACCGCCTTTAGGATCACATGGAACGATTCTGGTCAAACTCCATCTTCAAGTATCTCCGAGTCGAGCCTGAAGACCACTACTTCCTCCTGACCGAGCCCGTGAGCAACTTTCACTCCCAAAGCGAAGTCGAAATATCATACTAATCGAGATAGCCGCTGAACCCGCCCGAGAACCGAGAGAACACCGCCGAGATCTTCTTCGAGTCCTTCAACTGTGCTGGAATGTACATTGCCGTTCAGGCTGTTCTTGCTCTGGCTGCTTCTTGGACATCTTCCAAGGTCCAGGATCGCTCGCTGACTGGAACAGTTATTGACTCTGGTGATGGTGTTACCCACGTCATTCCCGTTGCTGAGGGCTATGTCATTGGCTCCTCCATCAAGTCAATTCCTATCGCTGGTCGAGACATCACCTACTTCGTTCAGTCTCTGCTGAGAGACCGTGGCGAGCCCGACTCTTCCCTCAAGACAGCTCAGGAGATCAAGGAGGAGTACTGCTATGTCTGCCCCGATATCGTCAAGGAATTTAGCAAGTACGACCAAGATCGCACTCGATTTGCCAAGCACGTCGTGTCGCACCCCAACGGCCGCCAGGTCAGCGTTGACGTCGGTTACGAGCGTTTCCTCGCCCCCGAGATCTTCTTCAACCCCGAGATTTACAGCTCCGATTTCTTGACCCCTCTCCCTGTGGTCGTCGACGGTGTTATTCAGCAGTCGCCTATTGATGTACGACGAGGTCTTTACAAGAACATTGTTCTTTCTGGAGGAAGCACACTATACAAGGATTTCGGTCGCCGATTACAGCGAGACATTAAGCAGCTGGTGGACGCCAGAATTCGAGCAAGTGAGGTCCGTAGCGGTGGTGCTCGAAGTGGTGGCTTGGACGTGTCTGTTATCACTCATAAGCGACAGCGACACGGTCCTTGGTTCGGAGGCAGTCTCCTCGGTCAAACTCCTGAGTTCCGATCGTACTGCCATACCAAGGCCGAGGTAAGAATGATTGTCCTCCTTTGACAGATAACAGCTGACCAAAGTTACAGTACCAAGAATATGGTCCCAGCATTGTGCGAAGATTCGCTCTGTTGGGTGGTCCCGGTGGCTCTTAAAGGGAGACATGAACGAAGAACCACTCCTCGATGGACCCTGAGAGTACATACTATACTTCCTAGAGAGAAAGCTTTCTGGGGTAGACGTAAGACTACATCAGAAGCCTGCCGTAGGGTGCAACGAAGCGGCGCTCACGGCGCAAAATCTCAATTGACAATTATGCCTAAAGCGATGCAAATACAAGTGGAAGAGTTGGTAAGGCGGTGGTATGCACGTGTTGAAGTTACATTAGTCGTTTTTAAAAATTCACAATTCCGAAACATGTCGCACTTCCCCGCTCGTAGACTATGCAATGCATGATGCGTTCTTCTTTCACGATACGATACATAGGCGATTTCCGCCGAGCACGATGTTCCGCTATGCATACAAATTCAGTCACGACCCACGCATTCTTAATTCACTCACTCCAAGTCGAGGCACCAGCAAGTGTGTATCTGCAGCTAAACAACGTTAACCTCGAAGCGAGATGCTCTGGATGCTTCATAGCAGTGGTCTGATTTTCCTTGTGGTGTTCTAGAAGTGGCTTGGTGGCTGCCGGGACAGGGGTCTTTGCTGTAGAGGGTTACATCAGAGTCGTAAAGGGTGGAGGGGTAAATTGAACCCTGACATGATTTTGAAGATGCAGTATAATTCAGTTTTGTAGAAGATATCGCAAGTGTTCATTCAGTATTTGTGACTTGTATAGTCCGTGAAGTAAGTTTGTTAAACACGAGCAGATTAATTGGATACATTTGCAAGTTAATATTTAGCACTTCTGACTTAATTCAAGTCAAATAAGCACATGCATGGTTGAACCCGACTCATCCGCCAGTATCTAAAGGGCTGGAAAGCCCATTTGATAGTAGGTAAGCATTGGAGACTTCAGTTGCTAAGAGAGGATATCAAATCGTTAAACATTTCATTCGTATTGTAATTGTTCTCAGATCACTCATATTTATGTTGTAAAAATTGACAGATCAACTGGAGTCCTTCAGCTCCTGTAAAAGATAGGTATCATATCATTAATGAATGGTATATGATTGAAGATATTACTGAGTATGCCACAATCAGGATATGACAAATATGCAAATTGGTGGTAATGTATGTTATTCAGCATCGGAATTAGTTCAAGTGAATATCACTGTTGAGGAATCGAGTATTGATCGAAGTATTCGTTCTGTTATTCATGCTATATAAAATCATAAAAACTCATAAACTAGGACTGTACACAAAATTGTAACCAAGATTCATGGCTACCATCACCGCCTGAAACCCAAATCAACTCCCGCCTGAACTCCTCTTAGTAGGGTATCAACCACCCTTTTCGCGATGGGTGGCCCTTTACTTTTAGGGTGTGCTTTCCCGCACTACCCAAGCGACAGCCGCGCGCTTATCGGCTGGTGTCAACGACATAGCGACCAGCAACTTGGCCAGCCTTCATGAGCTTGAAGACCTCGTTGAGCTCAGAGAGACCGACAGTCTTGAAGGGGACCTTGATGAGACCACGGCGGAAGAAGTCGATGGCCTCGGCAGTATCAGCACGGTTACCGACGTAAGATCCCTTGATCTGAATCATGCGAACGACAGTGTCGAAGACGGGAGCAGAGAACTGAGCACCAGCGGGAAGACCGATGCAGACGACGGTACCCTTAGATCGGATGTACTGGGTAGCCTGTTGGAAGGGCTTCTCGGCAGCAGCGACGAGGAGAGCAGCGTGAGGGCCGAGGCCATCGTTGGTAGTAGCCTTGACATCAGCGACGATGTTCTTGGTCTTTGTGAAGTCGATGAAGGTTTGGGCACCGAGAGACATGCACATCTTCTCCTTCTCCTCACCACCGTCAATGGCAATGGCATGGATACCCATAGCCTTGGCGTACTGAACAGCGATGGAACCGAGACCACCACCAGCACCGACGATAGCAAGAGACTGGCCTGCCTTGACACCGGACTCCTTGATACCCTTGTAGACGGTGATACCGGCGCAGAGAATGGGGGAGATGGCCTCAAGGTCACACTCCTCAGGGATGCGAGCAACGTGGATAGCCTTGGCGATGGCGTATTGCTGGAAAGATCCATCGACGGTGTAACCAGAGAGAAGAGCATCAGCGCAGAGAGACTCATCGGCGTTTTGGCAGTAAGAGCAGCTCAAGCAAGAACCGTTGAGCCACTTGATACCGACCTTCTCGCCAATCTTGACATCCTTGACAAGCTCGCCGCGGGCAACGACAAGACCGGCACCCTCGTGGCCACCAACAAGGGGCAGCTTGGTGTCGAGGGGCCAGTCACCCTGCCAGGCGTGGAGGTCAGTGTGGCAGACACCGGAGAACTTGACGTTGACGAGGACCTCATCGGGGCCAGGCTTCTGGACGGGAATCTGCTTGTACTCGATGGCTGTGAGAAATAGATGTTAGTATAAGGCTTGGAAGGGTAACTGGAGTGCTGCATGACGAATGGATGGCGGGGTAGCTTTGGAATAGGTGGGACTGGGTCCATGTCCTTAAGCTATAGGAAATTTAGGATATCAAATATCCAAAGATAGAAAGGGCAATTGGGATTGTAAGCTAATGAAAGTGGGATGACATACGACCGCCGGTTGTCTCGAAGATCTGAGCCCACTGCTGGGAAGGAATCTGGGGAGCGGCCATTTTGATTGTTGGGTGGGTTGGTTGTTTGGTTGAAGGGTATCGAAAGGTTGTCGTGAAGACTGAAGAGTTGTTGCTGAGAGTGTTGGAGAGTTGTTTGATGATCTGAATGAGGATGGAGAAGAAAGAATCGACTTGAGGCCGAGGGGATCAGAGTTTATATAGATATTTGGTGGGAGATCCTGAGTGAAGTAAGGATCTGGTCTATGTGGTATGGTTTGGTCTTGTCTGGCGCGTATGGACAGAACTCGGGCCTAAACCAAACCGTATGATGGGCCAACGGGGCAAGGATAGTCGTCGAGGTGTAAGAAATCAAGCCTCATCTTGACGGTCGTGGGGAGAGGGAGTGCCATTGGAAGCTGGAGGGTGTGAAAACAGAAGCCGAGATCAGACAGAGCAGATCAGACAAGAGAGTAGGTAGGTATCGTATCGTAACCTGGGCAGCTTAGCTACAGAAGGTACTCTGTTCTGAACTCGACCAAGGGACCAGCAAGGATCAGGTCCAAGGGAGGGGCCAATTCGGCTGCACGGGGATCCGCTCTTTTGGCCATGCTCGTTGGGCATTTTGATTTTCGGGATGCGGCGAAAGTAGCATTTGCTGTACTTTGTATCGTCTTATGCTTGCGTGGGAGGGACAGGCTTAGTGCGAGGATGAGAATGTGTGAGGTGAGGTGAGGTGAGGCTAGCTCGGGTTGTTTGCAGTGGCGTCACCTGTGGGTTGCTCTCACTGTAGGAGCTTAGAGCCTTAGACCCATGGAAGGAGCCAGGGGGTAGGTGCCGTCTTCATCATCCCTGTCTCGCCTTCCCTACCAACCTGGTACCTACCAACACAGCAACACCTAGGAAGGCACGCTACGGTACCTGCCGCGCTTTACCATCTCCTCACGATGAGTCTGAGCTATCTGAGGTATGGAGGTAACTGCCTCTGAAACCCCGCTCTTGCTGCAGTTCAACTGCCCCTCAGACGAGTTCTAGTGGGCGAATCTATGACAGTAGTGTCAATTCAAAGTCGTGTACATACAACCGCAGTTTAGAAGCGGCACAACAACAAAAGATTTAGTCTAGTCTAATAAGGGGCGTGTAATAGAAACTCCTAGTCAAAGGAAGTCATGATGGATGGAGCTAATTGTCTGGTATCAATCAATTGTGTCGTGATGTTTCGATATTGGATCCATGGACAGTCGGCTGCTTTTTGCGGCCCTTTTCCCATTGTACCGGATTTTGGCCTTTTCCCCTGTAACAGCCCATATTGCCAGGAACAAATAGCCAAGAAACCCATTTTAAAACAACCCAAGATAAGATTTACGTAGCCAGAGAGATAGCAAAGGGAAAACTACCGTTGTTGCGGTAAATGCGGTTACATATCCGGTCCTAATTCGGTTGCTTGTCAGATCCTCACTTTTACTCGCAACATGGCATGACATGAGAACATCAAAGGCCTCATGAGAACCCCTTAACCTGAGCCCCACTAGATTTAGCATCCACTCACTAATGCTTCATCCCACGCATTTTCGAGGCTTCCTAGACTCCGGCTTCCATTACGTTGTAAGTCGATACCTTAGCTTCTCCCAATGCAAAGTGCATCCGTTCAACCATGTGGGAGCTGCACAGCCATCGATCAACAGATTGCGGAACAGCCGGGGTGGTTATTTGGCAGCGGCTCCGTACCTAAGCTAAAGTAGTGTGGTATGTATACAGTACATGCATACAGTATCAGGTAGGTCTGCAGCATCATGACCTCAACCGTTTCTGTGCCTCAATTCTCTATTGTGCAGTTCCAATCCAGTTCCTCTCCCTGCCATGCTACCTAGGTATGCACCAAGCATCTGCCGATTCACATGTCCATTCGCGTATTTGCGGAGTTGTTTAATAAAAGATCGATTGAAACTTTATGGATTGACGTCCCAGTGCATTGATCTTAATGTCATGATTACTCATTGTTTTGTATAAGTGATAATTATGTCAACAAGTATTGAGTCTCGTTGTCTAGAACTGGGCTCGCTCTGCCAACAACTCGTACTAAACAGCAAGCCCCTTGCTTGCCATGCTTCGCCTTCGCTGAGCCGTCAAAGCGGCACAGGAAAGACACGGCAAGTAGTCGGGACAATTCTCCAATACAACCTCCCTTACACCGAAAACAAAGCAACAACTAGGACTAAAGTAACGTTTCGCTCGAAAGGAGCTATTCTCGCTGCAGAGTGAACACAATTACCCCAAAATGCGGTATGAGGAGCCAATACCGTCGTGGCTGATACTACCTAGACTTGATCAAGTTGCAAAGCATTGACATACAAGCCAACCACTGGTTAAGCAACAGTGGAGCGTTGTGTCGTGTTGGTGGGCTTTTGAGAATATCTTCACTTTTTTTCCCCGCACTCTTGTTTTAGGTGACGCAGGTCCCCCTCCCCAGATGATCTAGCACGGCGCTACAAAGAAGCAACTTCGGATCCGTGATGGCACATGAGGTCTCTGGGGTCTGGGGATCTCCCCAGATAGTTCTTGAATTACTTGACGCCATGTTCAGTCACTTCTACACCAGATTGGGAACCGCCCTCGGGTTCAGGGTTCATCCCAGTCGGCTGGGCGGAGGTCTTTTTTGTAAATGCGGGGAAAGCTCCAAGCTTGAAGAATAGGTCTTGGTCCTTGACTCGAAATCCCTGCGATGTGCTGTGTTGTCTAGGTCCATGCGAGCTGGTTCTGGATCGTAAGCTGTAGGAATCACTATGTGGGTTTCTTAGGTACCAAGACACGGCAGGACTGGTTTGGCCCTGTCAGGATCGTCTTAGATCTTTGGTGCCCGCAAGCGGCATGGAGGCTCACAGAGTGCCACGCCAACGTTTGCATTATGATTACATCCGTCGGCAATACAATACAACACTGATAGTTGTCTCGATGCCTCCCTGACGATTGATTTGGTGAGCGCAACCCATCTTGGTACGGCCCAGCATCTCAGTTACGGTTGTGGACAAATGAACGCTGACTAATGGTTCTATACACGCTTATGACGCTCATTTGGGTAGTACAGTATCAGCCAGGTATTCCTAACCCCTCGTACATCCTTGTCAGTTGAACTTCTTCTCGAACGCACATCTACTATGGGGCACTATTGGATCACATTTGGTTGTTGAAGATCCACCTTCCACGATACCTTCACAGGGCTTCGCTACTAGGTACTCTAACTGTTAGGGGCGTCACAAGGCTATTCCATCTACCTCGGAGCCGTTGTCAGTCTGCACTATAGCCGCCACAGATTGATTCTCAGTCATGTAGTTCCTAGATTAAAATATCTGGGGGAGATGCGTAGGTCAGTTAGTTCCTGGGGCCGCCACGTTTAGGCCCGTGCCAGTGCTAAAATGGCATCGAATCCACTGCGGCTCCGCAGTATTGACTTGCATGAGCCGCAACCACAATTGCCTTCCCCGCATTCAAGGCGCACACCCTCAGGACTAACCTGAAAGACACCCCAAAGACGATCCGTTCATCCTGGGGCCCCAGGTTTTGATGTTTGTTTAACTCCTTGTTCAGGGATGCTTCAACGAGAATGAGGTCTCTCGAGTCGCTGGAGGAACGGAAGCTGTTGACGAGATGGATTCATTGGTTGCCATGTGCCCGGTTCACCAATGTCACATTGCCCAGGCTTGTCTTCTCATGATGGCACCTGCAGTCATGACACTCAGATGTGCATTATGTCCTTCTAGTCTAGATCAACACTCTTGGGGTTACATGTGCATCATCATTGGCTGTGACGGCGCGTCTTGCATCGAACCGACAACTTGTAGCTTTCGTCCGAGTAAAAGGTTGACGTTTCGGAAACCAGGAAACCAACTACTATGTACTTGACCGACGGTTTGTCATGTGGCATGATATCTCATGACCTTTCCTCCATCCTCTTTTGCTTGTACGATGTTTCTCTAAGTCCCGAAAAACATAGGCGAGGCTGTCAAAGCTCGACTTGCAAGAAACCCTTCTTTCAGCTTTAGAAAGTTCGCAGTGTGATATGGAAAGTCGCAAGAAAGGACTATATCATGCTGCATGCTTTATTCTCGACACAGCGCCGCTCATGTTTGCTACTATCTCTTTTTACTATGCTGATTTTGACATTTAAGTCTGTTCTTAGCACCTCACACGAACATGATACGATGTCGCTCAAGACACGTCTGTACCAAGTATGCGCGAAGAGCATTGCCTTGGTAAATGGCTCTTTACTACCTTCAGTAGCCGCTCCCAGAGCCTACATTGCGAGCGACCTACCATAAGCGATTGCAAATTGACTCCCTTGGAGTGCCTTATCAAGGGTTAGACAACCAAACAGTGGGCGAATACAAATTATGGAAACAGCACGAGTCCAGGGGCATGCCACCAACAATGTGTGCAGCCATATTCTTTCTTATTGGTTTATGAGGATTTGGTTCGCGAAATCAGACATCCCTCCTGTCCACCTTGTCCAGGACTTTAAACACCAAAGGCTAATGGATATTCAGAAGAATCGACCGTATAATGCTTCTATTCGGTTTAGTCTGTTGCTTAAGCAGCAACCTCGATCGACTGCTCGACACCATCCGCCTTGCCTGACTTGACAGTCTTTCCGGTCTTGACGATCTTTTGGAGGACGGTCTCGTAAGGGAGGGCAGTGATGACCTTGGCGGACTGGTTCTCGAGGGAGACCTCGTAGCTCTCAACACCTGCAAAGTAATACTGTCAGCGGCGGTCAGGGGTCAGCCGGGTAGAGAAATATACCGTCGAGCTTCTTGAGGACGCGGTCGATGGCGCCAGAGCAGCCGCCGCAGCTCATGGCAATGTCAAACTCGTAGGTGTGGGTGTCGGCCATTGTGAAGAGTGTTTGTGAAGTTAAAAGTTGAAGTTGAAGAAAATGGCGGGGTATCTTTGGTGGTTATGAATTCGGAGATGCGATACGGAGTAGTAGGGTCCGTGCTGGAAAGTGGGAATATGAACGAGTACAACAAGAAAGAGAAAAGAGATGGGAGAATGATTGTGTTTTTATTACTTTGCTGCTGACTGTGATGAGCAACGGTAACTCTATTATTAATACACGTTTCTCTAAATTTGTGATACTATCTTAGTTGATTGCGCAATTGGAGGCGGCGCCAATTTCAGAGACGTGACAAAATGAAACATGCTCAAGACACGGCGAAACTTTTTCTGAAACGCTGCTATCGTGACGTGTAATTACTCCGGTGCTTGGGCTTTGGGTTTACAATACCGTTTCATTTCTTGTTCTGTTGCTTTTGATAATTTAGTGCGAATAGACTCTATGGTTTATTTGTCTTGAGGAGTTACTCAAAGTGTTGCAATTAATTTTATTGTCAATGTCGTGTAAGTAGGACAAGTAGCACGCTGATTTGTCAAAGTGGCTGTGATTCAGGTTTGTCTACTGCCGTGTTCAATTGGTTATCCTCTTGACGAAAATGACCGTATAGTAGAAATTGATGTGACTCGGAGAAGAGAACAGCTTTCAATTTCACTGCGGCTATCGATATTAATCATTTATCCGGATGAATAAACACCATTAAGTTGGATGATATTTGGTACAGAGGTTACCCTATATCCGACCGACATCAATGGCTGAATAAGCTCAAGATCACCATCAACCAGAGGTCCAACTAGGAACAGACGCAAGTTCAAGTCACACACAGCATTCGTTTGCATCTTGTCCCAGCTCTTCAAGGGTCCACCATTCTTAACTCACTACGATCCGAACAAGCACAGACAATATGCGAATGGTCTGACTTCCAGGGCCCGCCTTTCACATGGATAATATGATCTGATCGGCTTCACCGGCACTATCTCGACCGTATTCTCGGAGGGTCAAAACCGTCAGGATAAGGTGACCAAAATAGATAATCTGAGGCGTGTTTAGCCGAGATAAGTGTTGACTGCATCCTTCTAGAAGAATGTAAGGAGGCACTTGCAGGTGCATGGCATCTACCACCAATCTCTTGACTAGGTAGTTAACAGTCTACCGGGCTGTAACGATATCATGCCACCCGAACTGTTACTAGAAACCTTCTATTACTGTTTATAGCACCGAAAAAGAGCCTCACTACCGTATCCACAGGCGGATCGGCCCTATGAAGCCTTGATCCAGAGTTAAGCTACAGGGACAGGCCACCATAAAGAAAGCCATATCGGCAGATGAGGCTCTGCTTTTCCAACAGCCACAACCAGAGCCATGTATCCTTGGTTCAGGGCGTGGATCCTATACCATACGCCTATATTCCCGGGTATCTGGCCGAGCAGTTTATACCATATCATGATCTGATCTGACATGATCTGACGATACCACCTTTGGGCTTTGATCGCGGCTGTTTCTCGGTCTAAACAAATAGGTTACACTTGTCCATCCTGGAAGAGATGGACCCCCACGGGTGGCAACGCTTCATAGTTGTGAGTTTTGGGTAATTGGTAGGGACTATCTCATGTGTATGCACATTGTAAATGTCAACGGATCCTTGGCCTCTTACGAATGGTTTGAAATGGGAGACGGGTGATGCTATCAATGATCTGATGTAAGTTGAATGAAGGTGATGATCGACTTTGGGTGTGGACCTATTGACTTGACAACAGCTTTATACTTTAGAGGCTTACTCAAGGGTCTTGTTGGATAGACCACGTCTATTCAAGGAACATTGAGATCGAGTATGAGACCCAAACGCGGATAATGTCTGCGATGGCCTTTATAGTCCGTACTAAATTAAATAGATAACTGTAGGTCAATTGAATCACAAACAAACACATCAACGCTTCCCTAACTCACAAACCAATTCTTCAAAACCTCGCCTCAACCTTGTTCTCAACATCCTGCAACGCCCACTCGCTCCTCGCCTTCTTGCTTCTCACCATATCAACATGCTCCTGCGTAAACCCCTTGGCCACAACTGCAGGGTTATATCCCAGCTTGTTTCTATTTCCCACCATTGTAGAGTTCACCGCAGGCGCAGCGCGCCCATCAGCTCTTTTGTAAATCGTCACCACAGCAGCGCCTCCAAGACCGAGATTGTGCTGCAGACAGTATCGAGTGTTGGGCGCTGCACGGTTGTTGGCCCATCCACGGAGATGCCATACCAGCTCAGCGCACTGCGCAATACCTGTTGCACCTAGGGGATGGCCTTTGGAGATGAGACCGCCTGAGGGGTTGATGATATATTTTCCTCCGTACGTGATGTCACCGTTGCGAACGAGCTCGTGCGCTTTGCCCTTGTCGCAGAGACCTAGAGCGTCGATAGTGACCATCTCGTTCGCGCTGAAGCAGTCGTGTACTTCAACAACTTGAACGTCACGGGGAGAAATCCCAGCTTGCTTGGTTGCCTCTTGCATAGCTCGCTGTGTCATCTCGTAGCCCATCAAGTCAATTGCGCTGCGGGAGAAGAGACTTGGTGCATCTGTGGCAAGGTGCTGGCCTGCGATCTCGACGGCCTGTTCGCGGAGATGAGGGCGGGCGTTGAGGAAGGCTTCTGAGACGATAATGGCTGCTGCGCCGCCGTCCGAAGTTGGGCAACATTGGAGTTTGGTTAGAGGCTCGTGGATCATGGGAGATTGAAGGATTTGTTCTTTGGTGTAGACGTCTTGGAATTGAGAGTAGGGATTGTTAGGTGAGTGGGTGTGGTTGATGCGCGCAATCTCAGCAAAGTCCTCAGCTGTGGCTCCATATCTATTGCAAAAGGTCAGTCAAGGTTGATCTCATGAGCATATATCCGTTGATACTGACTTTTCCATATACTCCCTCCCGGCATTGCCAAACATCTGCGCCGCGCCGGGAGAGTTCGTGATACCTCTTGTATCAGCCATCATCTTGACCGTCGTTCCTGTTGGACTCTCTCTATCCTTGAAGAAGCTCTGCAAGCTACCGGGCATCATCTTCTCAAAGCCCACCACCATGACACACTCTGCAGCTCCGTGCTCCACCAGGGTCCTGGCCATGTTGAGGCCGGTGCTTCCAGTAGAGCAGTTGTTGTTGACGTTGTAGATGGGGATCTGGGTCATGCCGAACTGGTAGAAGACGCGCTGGCCGCAGGTGCTGTCGCCGTAGCAGTAACACGCGATGCCCTGGTCCACATCATCGTAGTTGATCTGCGCGTCGAGAAGGGCCTTGACGCCTGCTTCGAAGCCCAGTTCTGTGTAGTCGACTTTGCCGCGGGGTTTGATGAACTTGGTCATGCCCACGCCGAGGACGTAGACGGGTGACTTTTTGTTGCTAGACATTTTGGGAGGTATAAAAGCACTTGCTCGCTATTGTTTGGTCCGGTATGTGAAGAGGGTCGTTTGCGGAGAGTTGAAAAAGAGACAAGATTTAAAATATATATGTATTCATGATATCACCACCTTGACCTCTCTGTAACTTGGTCTCTACATTCCCCTTGCAACTTGGACTGTTCCACCTGAGAGGATCGACAATTAGACTAAAAACTACCTTGGCTTTCATCCCAATCAGGTAAACAACTCGGGTCGAACCCAAATCCTCGTCAAATAAGATCAATTTCTTTGTCGCATTCAATACCCCAGGCTCTAAAACACTACCATCGTGCGGGGGAATTGGATGGTCAGGAACCGAGATACCGAGGCTCATTGACTTGAATACATTGCCTCTTTTGGTCAACGACAACTTGGATGTTTAATGGCTCGTGAAAGGCAACAACCCCAAGATTTGTCTCTGTCACGTACAATGAGCAGACAAGTACAAGTTCACAGATGGTTGGCAACAACTTATACATTCGAATGTTAGTAAAATAGATAATCACTGGGTCTGTCAAGTCTGTTCCGGCCGAGTGATTCGGGGCCGCGTCTCAATCGGCCGACTATTCACTATAATACGCTGGCTTTCGACAATAACTGTGAGGTATAAAGCCAAGGACATAACAGGAGATCCATCGCGTTGATTCATTTGTTCATTCTCTCGCGATATCGCTTCTTGTTAAGTTAAATAATCTAAAGTGCCGCCTCCACAATCCATCTCAACCACCACCACAATGCACATCCTTCTCCTCAGTACATCAGACCAAAACGGCTCTGCAGTTCTTCAATCTGCAATATCAAGAAACTACACCGTCACAGCTCTTCTTCCCTATGGTTCATATTCCCCAAGTCACGCCAACGTTACTCTCGTTACTGGCTCGTCTACGTCTCAGCATGATCTCGAAACAGCACTACAGACACCGATGTTCCCAGAAGCTATCGTTATAGCTTTCGACCATGCCAATCTCTGGGAGTTGGTCGCTCAAGCGCTCCTCAAAGCCATCGCTGCCGTGAATTTACGAAAGCGAACTGAATGGAAGCTGTCATGTTCGCAAATATCCTTGCCTTTTCGCCTCGTGTTCACTCACAGCAATGCCACGCAAATGGGACGAGATGATTACAATAGAGTCGATGCAATTGTACGGGGCAGTGGTTTGCCCTTCGTGCTAGCTCCGAATTCTCGTGTCTCAAAGATACCCAAGACAATACGTGCTTCTCCATGTGACGGGCGTGGTGCTGCGTGGATGGCTACTGTCAAAAGAGTCAGTATGACAACTGACACGGCTCAAAACAACGAACCAAACGGGGTTGTGCCTAGCTTGGTAGAAGCGGCGAGTATAGGGACATCATGACCTTTCGATTCAACATGGTTGCTTGGGTATTCTTTGGCATTAATCTGTTATTAATAATCCAAACCATTTCCATATCCCATTTACAGAGTTTCCAAAACCCCATCCATCTATTGGACTCACCCTCCTGCAGTTGTGTACAAGTCCCAAGCATACAAAAAGCTCACGCTTCGCTCATCTAACCTAAATGCGCCTTGCAAGGCCACGTATGGCCATCAGAGTCGAGGCACCATGAACAGAATGCCCCGTGCAACGGGGAAACTCAACAAACGCCCGCTGAACGTTCCAGACCCAGCGCAATACCGCCAAATAATACTCATTTGCCATCGGTTTAGCAAATCAGTCTACACAATTGCCCCGATCAAGACTTCTGTACACATCAGGACAGAGAGAAGAAAGGGGCAACGTCAAGAAGAAAAAGATAACAACTTCAAGGGCGACTAAACCCTTGACACCTGACCATACACGTATCTGCTTGAAAGAACATCACTCCCATCCTTCCCAAAGCATCCAATTGTCAAAGTCGTTGAGGGCTGCCGGTACTCCGATCGAGTTCCGCTGATACATGAACGGCACATGATGTCTGTATGCATCCCCTTGGTATCCGTCGACAACACCAGAAGGGCCTATTGGGACGCTATCGAGACTCATGTTGGTAGCCCTGGAGCAGCGGTCTAGTATCATGCGAAGACTCTGTACAACATCTTCGGTCTTAACTTCGGGTTTGGAAACACACTCCAGGACAACTGCCAAACATACCACATCTTTGGTATCCCGGCCACTAATGTTGCGGACCAGAAGGTCCAACGTCTTCTCCACGGTAGTGATAAGTCGAGAAGGAGACCAGAGGACAAGGTTCTCTGGATTATAGATCGGAAAGTCGTCTGAAGAATCGGGAGACATGCGCAAAGCCTGTGAACCAAGTCCTGAGCTATCCGAAGCTGGACGCACAGCTGACCGAATGTAGAAACATACACTCAGCGCAGCTTGGATGATATCCTTCTTCAGCACCTGATGGTACATCTCGGTGATGTCTTGGAAGTGCGCAAGCATAGGATCTAGTTCATCCAAGTACTTCATGATGACCATTGAAGACCTGAGATAAGCTCGGGAGATTTGCGCCGGGGCGTCGGATGCTCCTATGGCAAATGGTCGATAGAGTGCCAGCAGCGGTCGCCGCACATGCATGTCTAGGATGACTCGCGACCTCCACTGCTTGCTCTTCTGCGAATCGCTCAATATTCCTTGCCTAGGGAAGATGTAGTTGATATCGTCAAGAAAGCGCTCAAGTTTAGCCCCAACATCCATAATCTCTTGATAGTCCCGGATTGTGTCGATCCGGTTCAGCATATGTGCCACCTTCATACGAACCCCCAGTGTCATGGCGGCATAAACTTGCATCTGATTGTCGGTGACTACATCGATAGGCTTTGGCGTTGGCAGCTCCTTCATATCTGGGTAAAGTTCATTATCGTCGAGGTTGCGTGGCGGTCGGCAGGTAAAATCCCCTTCCCGAACCAAACAAGGCAAGTTGCTGGCAAGTGAGATATGAAGATCCATATCAAGAATTGTAAACCACAGTCGGCGGCGCATCTCGCCCAGGTACACGGGAACCCGTGGTTCAAATTCTGCGGGATCACGGTGAAGACCCATATTCATAGCCATACGCACGATAGAACCGAGCGATGTCCAAGAGTCCTGTATCCGAGGTGTGATCATTCGCTGCGCGTGTACAAGAAGAACCTCGACCTGAAGCACCGCAAAATCGACCAACTGTTTTCCCCTCAGGCTATCCAGCCATGTTCGCACTAGAGCACATGCTGTTGGAATATGCACGCCTTCAGATCGCTCGTTGCCGAGGCCTTTCGATTTTGTTTCGAAGCGAGACGCGATAGAACAGAGTGAGAGTAGCTGTGGAAGGAAATATTCGGATTGTATCTTGCCTTCCCAGAATAGGTTATACTGCTCAGTGAACATCGGCAAGTGGACGATTCGGTAGATGGTTTCGGAAGTGTCGACGTAGGATGCGACTAGTCTGTCGCATACTGCTTTCTTTGGTAGAATATCCGTCATTCGCTTTTGAACGGGCATCATCGAATCGACAAAGACAGTGATTGGCGACAAAGATTTGCGATACTCGTCGATAAGAGCTTTGTGAAACCACTTAAAGTTGAGTAAAACCTCGCGTACTGCACTGTTGTTGGAATTGTTTGCCATAAATTCCTTTGCCTCATCAAACTAGTAATATCAGTAAGTGCATAGATTGAACAGTATTAAGGAAGCATTACCAAGTTGAGCAAGACGCGAGGGCTGTTTTGGCCATGATACCTTGTTCGCAAAGCTCCTTGTTTGACTGTTAGACCTCGTATAGTTTCAGAAGACGCAGCGATAAGTCGGCCCCCACTGCCCTCAGATACCGCAGGACTTCTGGCCATTAGCTGCCTCTCAAGCCTTTCCATGCGCAACGACAACTCTTCTAACGACGGCGCACTTGGGGCGTCTCCGTTCCGAACAGGACCATACGCCAAATCGCTTGGCAGTGGAGTAGTCGAATTGAATATGCCGGTGTTGCAATTGCGTTTAGCTGGCCGAGTGGGCTCTGGCATCTCGCTGTCGGAGCCTTCTGACAGATTTGCGGAGTCATGATCGACAGCGTACTTGCAAGTTCGGTTCGATTTCTGGCACTGAGAGCATGGACAAAGGCGATCACATCGGAGTTTACGCTTCCGGCACTCGGTACATGACTTGACTGGCCTAGGCCTCTTCACACTCCGTTGCTGTTGCTGCTG
Source organism: Fusarium pseudograminearum CS3096 (assembly GCF_000303195.2). NCBI lineage: Eukaryota > Fungi > Ascomycota > Sordariomycetes > Hypocreales > Nectriaceae > Fusarium > Fusarium pseudograminearum. The sequence goes on along the minus strand of NC_031953.1, from coordinate 5,878,911 downwards.
TTGGTGGGTGAGCGCGAGGCTTTGCGAGGGTGTTTGCTGTAAATGGTGAGGTGGTGTCTGCGACAAAGGCGTGTCGTAAGACGTAGAGGTCAAGATGGACTGAGGAGGAGGTGCAACAGGTGCGCTACCTGCATCGTGGGTGGTTGAGTGCGCTGTAGTCATCTCGGGCATGCCTGCGACCAGGCGACAGAGTGCCAGAAGACCAAAACTGTGTAGCGGTTTAAAAAAAAAAGCTCGACAGCTCAGGAATTCGGACAAGGCGAACAAGTGGTGGTGGATCGGTGCCGCAAATCGGAACAGCGCAAGTATACGGGAATATAGTAGACGTTCAACGAGCGAGGTTCGAGAAAAGTGCGCTGACCAGCTTCGGGGACTTTTGAGTTCAGTTACAGGTGCGATGGTGGTCTTCAGGTTGAGGAATCCGACGACAGCCTCGGCTTAGGTAGGTAGGCAATGGTAGGTCGCAAGCGCACTAAACTCGCAACGGACATGACGAACAATAAAAGTCGAAAGGCTCGGGCAAAGTCGAGGAGGAGGAAGAAGAAGAAGAAGAGGCGAAGCCAGAGAATAATTGTTCAGGCAAGCCCGATGCGAATAAGTTGACGAGGCACCGGGAAACGGGGCACAAAGGCACGGGATACGGGGGACAGCCCAAGGCCACACCGGTAGAGGGAGGTACTGTAGGTACTGCGCAATAGGTACTGGAGATGGGATGGGCTGGGGCGGCTTTGGCTTGGGCTTGGACATGCTAGGCCAGGGTCGTTGAGCTTTACCTTGTTTGACGGAGCTACTCCGTAGACTGTATCCGTAGAGCAGAGCAGAGCAGAGCAGGCCTCTCTGTTCTGTTCTGTCCTGTTGTGCATTTTTCTCTGGCTGTCCCTATCTGATTCAGCCACCTCAGACCAAACACGCGCACACGCGTGAGTCGGGCGATCCAGCAGCAGCACCAGCGAGCCAAGGTGCAGATGGATGCGAACAAGGTGGTACTGTAGGTAGGTACCTGCTATGGTGGAGTGGACCCGTTGTCTTGGGCTGGACCCTTTACAGAGAACTCGCGCTGGAAGACATTGTTCTTAATAGGTTCCATAGGAACATCGTGGTCCAGTCCACTGATTGGTTGCCAGGTGCCTATTATACGATGTTCATCAAGGATGTTTTTATTGCCAGTGAAATGGGGATACCTCGTCGACTGATTGCCAGACTAGTATCCAGTGCCATTGTATCAACGACTGAGTCGTCTCTTCAGGCCCCCGATACGTGCCACAAGCAGCCAAGCCATAAGTAAATGGACATGGGATGCTGCGAATACCAGACAGGAGGCGCTGGAATCGCCGTCTGGAACTGAAAGTATTAGCTTGGCGGGGGGTCGGTCTGATCGACCGACGGAGACTGTTCAGTGGAGACATGACCTGTAGGTACTAAGGCAAATGCACTGTTGTGTATCCGTAGGCCAGAACCTGGCTAGAACGTCAGAATGGGTCCTTGTTGTTGATATTCATTGTCGATCGCTTTTCTGGTGCGCATTCATTTCAGTCATTTGTGAATTTGTGCAGCAATGCGACATGGTTATCTGGAAATGGGGATGATAGAAACATTCGATGCAACTGCATCGTGCTTATCAATTGCATACAATATAGAAGGGACGGTATTCGCTAAGACCAGGTTTGGGAAGGAGGGTAAAAAAAACAACTGCTCATATCAAAGATGATGAATTGCTGGATGCAAATTGACGATAGCCCTCTCCATGGATGGGTTTGTAGGTACATATTAGTCGTGTCCACTCGATGTGGAGAAACAAGTCCCGTTCCAAGTTTGAATTGCCATACTAAAAGGAAAGTAAGTGTACTGTATGTGAATTGGTTCTTACACTCTACCGCACAAGGCAGGTAAGTATGGCATTGCCTGTCGTTACATTCGTACTTGGCTCAGCGTCGGGTCAAATGTTGGGGCAGGTGCCCGTATTGGTGCCCTTCCTTTCCAGATCGGAGTAACATTTGGGCCTAGACTTTTATCATGGACGGTCTCGATCACCTCTCGCTTCCGCACTTTCACTCAACTTGTGCCATGGAAAATACGATATCTCCAAGACATGACCAATTCCAAATTCCATCCGTCCATATCAACGACACGATGAATGCTGACTCATGCTATAAGGATCTGCTCTTCATGCCCGTCATTGATCGACAGCCTCGAACGGCCCATTTTCTATACTTATACTGCTGCTCCTATCACTGGTGGTGCCATAAATGTCACCAGCGAGAGGCCTCAATATCGAGTGCTTGTGCTTGGCTATAGTTATGGCTCGTGCCAAACCAGGACACCCATTTCATGGAGGCCTTCAGTCCGAGAGGAGCCGAGAAAAGCACGCAGAAGAAGGCATGGTTTTACTCTAGCGTGGTAGGTTTCAATAGAGATCTGCACGATGGTAAGAGAAACATGTCGATCGCGACAATCACAGTCCGCAGCACAAGCTTGCAGCAAGTCTTGGCCTGCTGCCATCGGGTTCGTGACGGGTTCACAGATAATCCTTTCGGCCGACCCGTCTTTTCCATCTGATCCCCAGTCTCCTCCGCACGCACAAAGCCGTGCGAGTCGCAAGCATTTCCATCCAATCCCCGGCAATAGACATTAACATGACACAAACTCAACTTAGACGCGACAGCCTGAGGTATTGTTGGAGTTTGCAACAGGTTATGCTCCCCCCCCCTCTCCCCCTTTTTTCTCACTCGATCCTCATCCTTGGAAGAGGTTGGAGTAATGTATAGACAACTGTTCAGACTAGACCTGTAGGGTGACGAATATCTAGGTACTGTATTCCTTCTCCGTTGGTTGCCATCCTTACCTTGCGCATTGATATGCCCGAACAAAGTGGCCCATTTGAACTGATGAAGTTAGAATTCTTCTCCACCACGTTTCACCCTGGTAGACGTCCCCAGACCGAATACCTCGCTAATTCATAGTTTACATCGACCCATGCGCCTGCCACAGAACACACTTTGCCCTATGGCACCATATACTCCGTCCAGTACCATGCTCGTACCATGTGTTACACCGCTGCATGCGCCTGAGTAACCGCCCCCTTCAAGTAATTGCAGTCGAGTCGGCCGACGGTACCATCTGTGCTTTTAGGTTTGGATTGTCAAATCTTCTCGGCTCCGAGATGGGGGCCCTAGCAACTCACTCGTTCAGCGATATGAATGGTCAGTTGGCTTATTACCAGATCTGGCCAGCATGTCCCTGGGACATGGCCCTGGTATTCTCCGTAACTTGCTCACCATCTCTCTCTTAAATGCATTCCTGGTTGGCTGTTCTGTACAGTTTGCATACAGTACCGGTACTTTTATGCCGAACGGTTTTCTACTGCTAAAAAAAAATACAACATGTACAAATCAGAATGCAGCATCCTATGATATCTCGCCCCTTGAAACTTGAGTCTCTTATGATGTACAGAACCAAAGTGCCGCGATTACCTTGGTATACAATTATGCTTGCTTAATGCGGTATGGTTGGAATGCTTGTTCGATAGTCGGCCTGGCCGCTTGTGCGAACTGCTACCTCTATTCGTCGAAAACAACCCAGACACTAGACAGGGCTGAGAGAGATACTGTGTGCATGGTTCGGGCTGTTCGAGAGAGAGAAAAGTCCGGTTTAGTTATTCTTTAATTACCTATCCCAGGATCAATCATCTTGGATATACGTTTACTCAGGTGGGCAACTTCAGATAAGTAAGACATTGTTGTTCTCCCCTGTACATAAATAACACACTACATGCGGCCAGTGTCTCTTAACAGGAATAGAACAATACTTCTTCCGTTAGTTTTCGATAGAAGGATTTTGGATTTCTTATTACACCCCTGCCTTTTAACATCTTGGTTTGTTTCTAGCAACACCATACCACGCTGTGCCACACTCCTGCGTTGCGATTGGCCATCGCCTCACTAGTCGTCGCCTTCTACCGCCCGTTCTAGAAATCCTTCATCTCCGGCACCGCGGCAACAGATTCATTTGTCTCAGACAGTCTCGCATTTGTGTATGGGGTAATTTGCGGCACTTCGCTAGCACTACTATCGCCCATGCCTACTCATTCCGTCTCTCTCCTGGCTCTAAGAAAGCCCTGATCTTCTAGCGGGAGTAAGCGATCGCTTAGACCAAGGCAATCTAACAACGGATGGAGTTCAGAGGGGCAGACCATGACATGAGCAACAGTCATCAATTATTCTGGGTCCTGGAGAGGGCATCGAGCTTAGGATCGTGTCCTCATGGTATCGGAAAGATTAACCACTGAAAGCATAAGAGACGAAATTAGTAGGTCATCTTATGCGACTTGGACTATAGTATTAGGCTGTTTATTTTTGTACTCTAAGACCTAAGACTTAGAAGGCCAACTTTTCTGCTGCCCAGCAGATATAACAATCGGCATCCTTGTCTGTCAGGCAGATTGATACTAGGTATGTAATATCAATGATCCTCAGGCCAAGCCCCTGGAATACCACCATCAGTGCCAGACCCAGACTCAGACCCAGCCCCAGTCTCTCTGTCTTGGTCCTGACCGTCCCGATCAGCATCAGCCTCATCTGGCCTCTGGCTATCCGTAGTCGGCCCGGTTTGAACGCCAAGTAACTGCATCAGTACCCCAAGGACGCCGCCGTCGCTACCATTCCGCGCGGCCGCTAGGTCCCGTTCCAGTTCTTCGTCGTCTAATTGCGCAAGGAGTGCAGCTTCATCATCGCTGTCAACCTCCTCCTCTCCTCCTCCCGCGCCATTCGCAGGAGCCGCAGCAGCAGCGCGACGCGCAAAAATATTGCGCAGACGCTCTTCGATCTCATTCGTGGGTCTGTGAGCACCACCCCGTTGTCTATCTTCCCAGGGTAATCTCGTGCCATGTCCTGAAAAGATATTCTCCTCCTCCGGCGGGGGCAACGGGTCGAATTCGTAGTTTGGCTGAACGTCTAGGTATTCCCGTGGTGCCAGTGCGATAAGCGACGTCTGCCCTTCGAGGAATGTGAGTCTAGTGACTCCGTGATCGGGTGGAGAATCATCAGCAGGCAAAACGCTTGTGTCAACCTTTTCAAGGTTCTTGGCCACCTTGGTGAGGAGAGCAGTAGCATGTGCGTTGTTCCAGAGATCCTTAGCTTGATGGATGTAGAGCTTGACCCAGAAAGACCGCGAGTCTGAATCGGCACTGATGCCCCAGATTGATGGTGGTGTGTCGAGATTCAACTCCTGGAACAGTCCGCAGTACAGCCATGGGACTCGTCGCATGCCCTTCTCCAGCTCCTCTGTTGCGCGCGCAGTATCGCCCAGCTGCAGGTGAGCTAGGACCAATGACTGTCGCAAGTAAATTGTATCACGGTTGTCGCTTGTCTTCTCCAACTCGGTCACAAAATCGACCAACCAGCGACTCTCCCGGGCACGAAGAGCCAGGAAGTGAATAAAGTGTCGCATCCCATAGGGATCCTTGTGGTCCAAAGAGTAGAGAAGCTTGGCCCACTCCAACGCTGTGCGGTAGGTGCCCTTTCTGATGAGACTCTTGAGGTAGTGATATCCTGCAAGCCATAACTGCCTGTTCTCGGGTCGGCAGAAATCGAGGCGTGCCTTGCCGTGCTCAATGTTTTGACGGAAGGCATTGGTAGTCACGCGGCCAAACGTAAAAAGAGCTCGTTCGCAAAGTTCAGCTGCAAGAGCCATGTTCTGATCCTGCTTGGCCACGCTACTGACCTGCAGGAGTGTGGAAACATGGTATGGAAACTCTTTGAGGACATGAACCATGCGCATAGGGTCTCCAATCTGCACACAACTAAAGAAGAATGCTTGCGTAGCATCGTAATTCTTATCGTGAAAGTAGGCGTACTCTGTCCAAGAACCGTCGTCCGCCTTCTTGATCTCCTTCATCGTAAGTCCACCAGCACTCTGCTTTGGCCAGTGCTCACGACCTTGGATAAAGACATTCCTGCGGAGCGATATTTCTGGTAGTTTGGGCTGTCCGGGGGGTCCTCGTAAGAATGTCTCGATATCGACTTCTCGGGGTGCGTTTCCTCGGAACCGACGGTTGCGTTCTTGCTCTTCCTCTGCTTCGGCGGACTGGATAATGTCACTGCCAAACAGGTTCTTCATCTCGTTTGCGACCTTGAGATGGTATGGATTAATCGAGAGAAGTTCGTTGATTCGGCGTGTTTGGACTGTCGAGTCGCCTGCGGTAGAGGGGTCTGCGGATTTGGATGCTGTGATGTTGAGTTCTTTGATCGCTTTGTCGATTTCATCCTCGTCCTCCTCGGGTGGAGGAGCCTGTGCCTTTGACGCCTTCTTCTTCTTCTTTTTGTTCTTCTTGCTCTTCCCTGTCGCGACGGGTTGCTTTATCTCACTCACATCCTCTTCTGGCTGTTGCTCTTCCTCTTCTTCGTCCTGCGCCTCGTCTTCATCATCGCCCCCCAGAGCCGCAAAGAGACTCGCTCGGGGCTTGGGCGCAATTGGCAACTGATCGTCCTCACTCTCCTCCGAGTCCTTCTCAACGATGTTCTGAACTTCTTCAAGTTCTCGCTGCTTCTGCAGCTTCCGAAGCTGTCGGCTCGACATGATGGGAGGTCGCTGTTGTATTGGATTCGAGTGCTCGTATAGGGTGAGTGAGGGGCAAAATGTAGAATACTACAACACTGAATGAAATGGGTATCAATGGATAGGACAAAGGAACAATGAAAAGCGAATGATAAATAGGGCTGTGCCAGATCTACCTACACTTACTTATACCCGATCAGGTTCCGGAAACTGACGAGTTTGAATATGCTTAGAATATGCAAAATCGCACTTTCGACATTATGCGTCATGCCGCAAGAAATGATGACGGTAGTGGGGTAGTAGGCTTTTAACGGATACGGAGCTAGTGGGCACCAGAAAAATTGGACTCCAAGCTTTAGGTTACGAAAATAAATAAACCAAGAGTATTGCCCAAATGGCATAAACTGACTTATTAATTTCGTCTCTTATCCCTTCATCGGCCATTTTCTGGTACCCTGATGCTTTGGTCGAGGGGCTGTGGGAAAAAGCAGAACCGTGTTTGCTGAATTGCCTTTTCTGGCTGTTTCTTTGTGCTTAGATTTTCAACGCCACATATTTGCTCGACCAAGGACGCAGTGTAATACGATCTGGTTGTGTGACCTTGGGTTCATAGCTATCAAGGATCTGTCGAGTATGAAAATCATTTGGCATCGAAAAGCAGATACACAAGTGGAACAAAGAGATACAGATGCATCAGCACATAAACACACATTCACAGCAACAAATGTTGAGCTTGTAATTCTGGATTGAGAAAGCGGTGATCAACCCTTTGCAAGGTTATGACCGTAACTGTCAAGCTCTATTTCTTATTTTCTTTGCGTCATGAGCTGTCGTTTGCCTAATTAACTAGGTCCTTCGTCTTCATACCCGCCAGCGCCAGGCCACGCCAGGCCATCCTTGGTGTTGTAGATTCTGCAATTCAAAAAGGACAAAAGTAACTCCCTTTGCAGCTTGCTATGCGAAGCACGCTTCCAATACCGCCCGCTTTCAATTCAATCCTAACTCCAGGCCTCGCTCTGATGGGGGCCAATCATCCGTTCATGGTATCCGTCAAGCCCAAGAACGGCATAATAATCCATATTCCGCCCGTATAGGGCTGCAGAAATGCAATCGTTTCGAAAATCGAGAACTTGATATATGATACAAACAAGAGATAGACCTGCAACGCAAAGGTCTCAGCTTGGTTCGTGGTGATCCTCCGCGTAAAGACATTGTCGTTTAGTCTCGCCATGACAAAGGACACAGTTGATATGTGCCTAGGTCCCAATTATGTTTGCCGACAATGCGGGTTATGTTCAATTATTGTTGAGGGGGTGCGTTGGGATACTGGGGGCGGGCTGCGCCGCCTCGACCGCCGCGACCATAGCCACGACCACCACGGCCTCGACCTCTGCCGCGGCCACGGTAGTTGCGGTAACCACCATCGACACTTCCTTGTCCAAATGTCTCCATGTTCTTGCGTTGCTCCTCGCCTCTCCATTCGCGACCGCCGGGCTTCTGGCCTCCATTTTCGGTTCGCTCCCTGGATTCGCTAGAGATGTTATCAAAGAACGATCTCGTCTTGTTGTAGGCAACAGGGACCTCTTCACCCGTGGTTGTAACCTCAGGGTGCTCAGCGACAGCAAGATTTTCGGGAGCCTCCAGAGGGGATCCAGCAATGGCCTCCTTCACGGCATCTTGTTTGTTGAACTTGGCGTTGGACTGTGCAAAGTCGAAGTCAGAATCAGGCACGACAACCTTGGCAGCGTTCATGGGACGTCCTCCACGACCTCGACCTCGACCAGCGGGTCCGCCTCGGACAGCGTTGACACGCATTTCGTTGACCTTGTTGGTCAGGTTGTCCATGGCATTGCCACCGCCGTTACCCAACTGAGCCATAGCAACTGCGACTGCAGCCCGGGCAGCACTGGTGGCATCCTGGACGTTGGTGGGTGCAACAGCGGCGGGGGCCTTGCCAGCAGACTCTCCTCCTAAGCCTGGTAGAGAGAATGGCTTGGCGGTAGATCCAGTCAGGGGAATCACGGGATTAACCCGATGGTTTCTGGGTCCAGTAGGGGCCGCCTTTGTAGCTTCTTCAGCCTTTGCTTGCCCGTTGGCCGCCAGAATAGCAGCAGTCTGCTTGACCTCCTCGACTGATGGTTTCGAGTCGACAGGTGGTGTCGGGGCATGCGAGGGTTGTCGCACACCTTGGGCCAGTGACTTGGGCTCTGTGGGAGGGGCCATCTGCCCGGGAGTGGCAGCCTTGGCTCGATCAGCACCGGGGCCAATGGGGGCTGGTTTCGCGTCTTGAGAGGGACCAGAGCTGGGAGTCGCTCTTTGGTTGGCAGAAACCTCAACGGGCGCATTAGGACCGGGACCACCTGGGCCACCAGGGCCTGGTGGGAAAGGGTAGTTGCCCCAAGGTCCAGGACCGCCAGGAGGGTTGGGGCCACCGGGACCGCCAGGACCGCCTGGAAAGCCTTGGCCAGGAGGAAACCAGCCAGGAGGAGGAGGGTAAGGCATATTTCCAAAGTTGGGGCCTGGTCCAGGGCCAGGGCCAGGAGGAGCACCACCTCGACCCCAGTTGCCTGGGGGTGGGCCTCCGTAGAAATTGTTGGGTGGGTAGGGACCTTGGCCGAATGCACCAGGTCCTGGTGGAGCATTGGGGTTAGGTCCTTGAGCACCAGGTCGAGCTCGGGCAGCCTTGCAAATCTTGTTAGCTTAGGTGTCTTCTACCACGAGAGTAACAAAACAAGAGTATGGTTTCCCGATCAGAAGGAAGGCAACGGAAATCTCGACATTATTTTTTGCGCTTTCCGAGAATAAATGTTTTTACATCCGAAATAGTTCATCATATGGGAATAAGGAAGGAGAAAGAAAATGTTGCGGAGGGTGTACTTACGCCAACGATGGCTGGATCATCTGGCACAGCTGGAGGCTTGTTCTCCTTGATGTTGGGATGCTCCTCAATCCGCAAGTCCTTTACGTCGCTGCCGCGGAACACGATGTACTCGTAGACTTGATCGGAGGGGGCGATCTCTTCTTCAGGTCGGCCCTTGCGACCCTCGGTACCGAATGACCTCACATTTTCAAGTGATACTGTCGACTCGTCCGAGTTGATCTCATGTAGGGTACCAACATAGCTGCATTGGGTCAGCGACGTCAATCGACGCGTTGAAGCTTGGCAACATACCGAATATCGCTTTTGGAGATGAGGGAAATGCGAGACCTGTGGCTGCGTAAGCGGGCGTAGACAGGCTTCAATGACCACGTCCAGCATACCCGAGAAATTCAGACATCGCCGATGTGAAAAGCCACGTTCAGCACGCGGGGAGCTTGTGGGAGAAAAACGCTTGAAATACAAATACAGCAGCGACAAGATACGACGTATGCGAGAGAAAGGAAGTGGGAGAGAAGAAAGAAGAGCTTGGTCGTGAGTGTGGGAGGGAAGTAAGGTGAGGTGAGGTGAAGGAGGGGGAAGGTGGTTGGTTGTGTGGAGGGAGGTAGAGTTTTGTGAGAGATGAGGAATGAAAAGAGGCTGGAGGTTTCCCAAGAAGCCCTGCTAGTAGTTTGCGGCTGAACCTCGGGTGCTTCTCGGCGATTGTGGGGTTACACAGGCAGCTTCACAATAGCTTCGGTCATGATGGAGCTGCAAGAGACGCCTTGATGAGGATGAGAGGTGCTGTGCATTGTTCAAAATTGATTTGAGAAAAGAGAAGATGAATAAACCATGGCTTTGAATCTCTCGGCTCGTATTCTTGATACACTGACACACAATATGGCTTCCCCCACAGTACAATGACATTCATTTGACTTGCTCACACGAACCAGTAACGGCAGTATCGTTTCACAAACATTCGGACATTTCTCGTAGTCTCAAAATTGGTATAGATACTGTGAGACAAAATCGGTCTACTTCTACAAATCATTAAACTTGCTAAACTCCTTCATAAAAACGAAAGTACGCGTAAGGCCTATTAGTCAACCCGTATGTAAGCCAAGTTGAAAAGCGACTGCCTAAAACTCCAATAACCAAATTGATCCCTCATCGGAACTTGCTGAAGATAACTGCGACAATAAGAATGACCAAAACAGTGATGATGGAAATAGTGATTATCCGATTTGTAGCCATCCTACAATTTCAATGTCAGTTGTCCGTAATTGCCATGACGTTTGTGTGGGTCACTTTACCTACGCGCCATGCCCCTGAGCGTCTTGACACTCCTGTCCACATAGCCCTCGCTCTCAAGCAGTGTGATCTGGGTACCTTGGATGACCTCTCGCTGTCTACCAAGGTTTGCCAGGGTATCGGCACCAATGGCCTCGGTCTCATGGGCAAGAGCCTGGCTGTTCTTCAATCGCTGTGTGCTTCGATCAAGGCGGTCCGTGCCGGAAAGCAACTGTTGTCGCTGCTCCATGTTGACATCTGATGAACCAGCGGGGTCGTCTGTGTATCGCGATCCAAAAAGCGCTGAACGGTCGGAGGACAGGGTGGTCAACTTGCGACGAGCGGCGTCTGTGTCTGATTCGTAGTTTCGGAAGCGTTGGTTGACTTTGGTGCGAGAGCTGGTCGGGATGTTTTGCTTCTCCAGGCGCATTGCGCTGAGCTGTACAGGCAAATATCAGCAACTCAGTTACTGATGATTGTATTCGCCTCCATGTAGACATACCTGTTCATCGAGTTCCTCAAGCGCCCGCTCGGCTTGGCTGATGGCGGCCTTTCGAGGCTCGCCGGCCAGTTCGGGGATTTGATCGAGTTTCTGGTTTAGGTCGGCTTGGATGAGTTTATACTCGGCTTCGTAAGAGCTAAAAAGCTCAGAGCCAGCGTCGGTATCAAGAGGGTTCGACATGGTGAAAGGAGGCTGGAGGCGAAAGGGTTGAGGTTGTCAGGTTGTCAAGACTGGATGAATGGTAATAAAGGTCGCACGCCGAAACAAAAGGACTTAATAGAGGCTACGATTGAGGGCGATGGCGAATGCGCAATGCTCGGGTGTTACTGGATCTGGACTACTGAAATGGCTGATGGATTGACGTTGACGTTCTCGTCAGCCTTCCAAGTTCAGCAGGCCTCAATGCTGAGTGCCTGGTTGCGTATGACGCTAGGTGACCAATCAGCTCGTGGCAAGATACTGCACGTGATCTGGTGGTCCGTGCTCGCAGACTCTGCGGGCAGTATATCACGAAAAGTCTGCGATGAGCTTTTGGTCTTTTTTTCTTTTCTCTTCAAAGTTGATTCCCCCAGTACGTGAAGAAAAGCGGCTCAGCGTCACGACTTCGGTCAATGGCGTCGGGTTGAAACAAGCTGGGCAGACGAAGGCGGGTTTATCTCGCACGGCGCTTTTAAGAATTGGTGACTCGAATTACCGTTAACCAGTCCCGTTGAGTGTTCGACATGCCTACGAGATCAAAGTCTTTGGCTTTGATTTGATGGCTCATTGCTGCCATAATAAACAATGGCGGCTTTCCCTGTGTATGTGCTGCATGTGAAGATGTGTTTTCTATCATCCGTTGCACAACTGCCAAAAGTTGAGCCGGGTCAAGTTTTTTCTTTGCACGGATCAACTTGAGGTCTTCGGCGTGTGAGAAAAACTGGGAAATATAAGGCATCGCTGAAACTACCTACATTTCAGCCGAGCCACGTCAGATCGATATTGATCAGGCTATCAGGCTAGATCAAGATGCAGTGCAACCGCATAAGCCACGCGGTTCATGCTCTTTTGAATGGCTCATGCGTATGCCATCCAAGCAGAGGTAGGCGCCAGGTCAGCTAGCTCTAGCTCTAGCTTAAAAGCTCATGATAGAACCTGGCAGCTCCGAGCTTTGGGTCAGTCGGTTCAGGTCATGTTCAGGTAAAGTTCAGGCAATTTGCAGTGGGTCGTCAGCTCAAATCGTTGGGACATTACGGGTGTCATCCCGTGTTAGGTGCCCCCAGCAAAAAGAGGCTCATCTCATGTCCGTCCGCAGGCGAACACCCGTAAACGTAGATCTTTCTGTCTCTCCTCTTTCTTCTTCTCTTTCTATTTCCATTTCGAGGCCAGACCTGAAAGACAACGACAACTACCTTATCTTGCCCACTAACGGTAGCAGCGGTAACTCTCCTTATCCGTCCTATCCTGCGTCTCGGATACAACTTCAGTATCCGCTATTCTATTCGCTTAACAACACATCCATACATACGAAACCAACCATGCGGGAGGAGCCACAGCACATGTAAGTCCCCGTCATGGTGAGGTGAGGTGTGAGGTGAGATGACCTGTGCTTGAGTTGTCCAACCCCCCTCAAAAGTCTTTCCCTCAGCCAGCCCTCGTCATCAAATCAGGGTCGAAACCGTCTGTGGCTGCGATACCGCCATTTAACATTCGTCCTGTCTGCCCAATCATGGCTTGATCGTCCCTAATGAATGGAGTTCTTGGTCTTCCACTTTCACATGCTTTTTTTTGAACTGCATCCATCCTCCTTCAAGATAGAAATGCTCTCCAGTCTGCACCCTGTTGAATTGAATCGACTCTTCGCTTCTTTTCAGACCGACTCTACATATTTTTCGTCATGACAGACTCTCGTACAATGAATTCCGCGACTGATCCGTATCGTTTCCTCAGGAAAAAGGTTGCTGTCGTCGGCAGCGGCTCTGCTGGAATTGGCGCCTTGTGGGCCTTGAACAAAACATATCACGATGTCTACGTCTACGAAGCTTCCGATAGGCTTGGCGGTCATACAAACACGGTCGATTTCAGCAAGGGGAAGTTTTCGACAAAAGTTGACACCGGTTTTCATGTCCTAAACGCCCAAACATCTCGTGAGTCTGCTTTACTCGTCCAGCGGCAACGCCCTTGCGTCATAGAAACTCACACAGCTTTCCTTTTTTAGCCAACTTTATCCGATTCCTGGAAAAGCTCAATATCAAAACCGCCCCTACACATTTATCATTCAGTGTATCTCGGGACTGTGGCGCCCTCGAATGGGCCGGCTCCAGCCTGACTTCATTATTCTGTCAAAGAAGAAACCTTCTATCACCGCGCATGTGGAGGATGCTTTTCGACATAATTCGCTTCAACCAGTTTTCCGTCGATCTGTTAAGCAGAGATGAAGATGATATTGCCAACCTTGAAGTAAAGGGCAAGCCGGTGGACTCCGTTGGTTACGACTTGACTATCGGACAGTACCTGGACCAAGAGGGTTATTCGCAAGCCTTTAGAGACGACTATCTTCTCCCATTGGCGGCGTCAATATGGAGCACGAGTCCAGACAGGTGCGCCATGGAGTTCCCTGCTCTGACATTCGTTCGCTTCCTGTAAGCCCAAGCCAATTGACGACAATTCAAACCTAAACTAACACATATACAGTTGGAATCATCGTCTGCTGTCCACATTCGCTTCGCGTCCCCAGTGGCTGACAATAGAGGGAGGTTCTCAAGCATACCTCGACGCTGTGATGAAGGGTTTCCCTCCAAATCACTTGTTCCTCAAAACACCTGTGAGGCGCGTTACTACTGAAAGCGACGGTCAGGTTCGACTTCATCTGGAGAACGGCACATCGGCTCTCTATGATCACGTCATTCTTGCCACCCACGGCGACGAAGCATTCGATATCATCAAGTCTTCTGCCACCGAGCAAGAACGTTCCATCATGTCTTGTTTCAAGACATCTCAGAACGAAGTGGTTCTGCACTCAGATCTGGATATGATGCCCCGGCGTAAAAAGGCCTGGGCCAGCTGGAATTACCTTACCTTATCGTCGCCATCATCGCGAAAGGCAAACATCAACCAGGTCTCGCTCACATACAACATGAATCAACTCCAGCACATTCCCCGAAACACCTTTGGAGATGTATTGGTTACCATGAATCCGCTTAGAAAGCCAAAGGCAGCCAAAACACAGGGACGATTTTATTACTCTCAGCCGATATACACAACGGCTTCCGTCCGGGCACAGAAACTTCTCAAGCACATCCAGAACAGCCGAGGTATTAGTTATGCCGGTGCCTGGACCAAGTACGGTTTCCACGAGGACGGTTTCAGCAGCGGACTCGAGGTTGCCCAGAACCACTTGGGTGCGAAGCTACCATTCCCGTACACCGATTCTACCTACAGTCGTGGTAAAAGACCTCTCCTGGGGCTCTTCGACCTTATGCTGCGCCTGGCCATATTGATCATCCAAGTCTTTGTGATTCAGATACTAGAACGTTTGACTGGTAGCGGTGTTCCCAAGCGTCAACGGGTCGTGAACGGCAAGAGTGCAAGGTTTGTAAACGGCAAGCATCGATAAAAAGTTCAATTGGTTTCTCTATTCCAAAATATTTTTTTATCATGGCCAGGGAGGAGTTTTGTTTACTTTTTGAGTTATGCAAAAATGTTTTTGTTTATATAGCATGAAGCGTTGAGATTGCTGAAGCAGATTTATACTGCATGTTTCATGAATACATTTCTTTCGGTTCTTTCACAAACTTGATGTATTATTCTCTCGCCGTGATGAAAGTCCCATTATGAATGCCCCTTGAATGAAGCAGTACAATCATGAATGCTATTTTGACACCCTGCCGCTGGAAGCATGAGTGGCGACTCACTAACATTTTGAGAAGAGATGAGGGCTTAATGGCAATGCCCCAGAAGTGCAACAGTAGGTTAAGATAGCAGTAGTCAAGTCACTGAAGCCACTAAGTTTAAGAAGCATAAGAGATAAAATTTGTACGTCAGTTTATGTATGCTATTTACAAGATTGGGGCTATTTATTTTTGCACCCTAAAACCCAATGCTGATTCTTCTGTTTTCCAGTTCTCGGTGATCATTATGTGTTTGCCAGTATTGCAACCCCAACACCCAGAAGTAGTTGCACGGCTAGACTCAGTCCCAGAATGAGATGGACGTACGCCCACTTTGATACTTCGAGCACAACTCCGTTCTGGGGCTGAAGTCCCGGTATGATGAGAGTACTGGCGGCTTGGCCAACGACAGCTACAACACCCGCCGAAAAGGCTGCTACCAGTGCCCCCATCTTATCCGTATTGCCATTCGCAGGTGCTCCATATGTTGACTCGGCAGGGTAACTCTGGAATTGTCGATTACTGTTGGTGGGGCCCAGTGAAGAAGCTCCATATCCTTGAAGAGCTATTGCTGATGATGCCAAGGAGGTGATATTGACACCAAGAACGTGCTCTTTGCGATAGGCGTTGAGGACAGGCCCAAAGCTAATGTTGCAGCGGTAGAACCATGGACTCGTTTCGGAGGCTTCGAAGGCTGCGATTTCGCTCCATGTCTCGCCCTGATCTTTTGCAGCATCAAACATGAATGTTGTTTGGTTGACGCCGTTCATCGCGGTGATGTTGACCTCGGTCCGGTCGTCGTCTGCTATCGTGATGCTCATCTCGTTTCCACCACCTCCCTTCGTGACTTTCCAACTACGGCAGTTTCCTGTGGCATCGACGGTGCGATTTGTGCTCACCACTAAATCGTATTTCTTTGGCCTTGACGCCCACTCCTGGAAGACGAATCTGCAGTATTTTTTACCGCAGTATATCAAGGGGTCATTGTTGTCCCACAGTGTACCAGGTGTCGGAACAGCGTCTATGTCTCCCCATACCCAACCAAGTGCAATAGTTCCATAACTAAATTAAGATCAATCTCTGTGGATAGTTGTGGCTAGGCAATCAGAAAGGTAATCAACGTACCTATTTGCAGTGTATCGCATTGCGCCCAAGGCTTGGGACTTGGAAGATAGAACCCTGGCTGTTTCCAAATCGGAAAAGTCTGGTACTGTGACGTTGCCAGGTTTGAGAATCGCAGCCGAGTCAGCTGTGTTCGTGGAGTAAATCAGGCCCAACATAGCCAAAGCAATTTGGGACACAAGATTGAGTAGAACGAAAGTGATGGCGTAAATCCGTATGGAACGCGAGCCAGTTTCCCAAGTGAGCTGGATAACCTTGGTCAAATCTTTGGCCTTCAGGATCAGCTCAGTCTGCCACATCTTGTTAGCAATTAACCATCAATAACTTGTCAAAACTGCTTACTTCTCGTTTTGACCATTCTCGAAGCTCGAGAATCCACCACCTAATTTCTTTGGCCATAGCCTCGAGAGATATGGTTATACTCATGCCGAGACCGAGAGAAAGGCCAATGATAAGTGCATTAAACTCTCTCTTCGTCCCTGTCCCCATGACATTTTGCTGGGAAAAGTGCCAGAGCACCACGTAGATGGCTATAACGAAGAGAACTGAGGCGAACCATCTTGATAAATTTGCAATGAGTCCCTTTCGTAGATGCTTGGGCCGCTTGCGAAGTGTTTGTGCGCCCATTGGTCTGCTTTCCTGGTGATGGGTTGAATTTGTTGATGCTGATAATCGTGGATTTTTGTCTGGTGATGATGGTGATGTAAAAAGAAGATTTGATTCCTCCCTTGACTGGTATACATGGTGTTGCTCCGACCCAGGCTGCTCTTTCGGTGTCTGGAACCTCTCCAACTCGATCTCGTCTGGGCTCCCGTGTTCACATCTATCTTTAAGTATGGGCCGTTCCATAGTCATAGTAAAGGTGCAGATAGTTTATAAGGAAAAATATGGTGATGTTTTGTATGTATTTAAAATTTCCACCGGTCTGCCTCCTTGATGACGGGTTTTGGCTCAATCCGTTGTCCATGTAAAGTTTAAATAAGGGTTTCACCGTTGAAGAGTCACTGCCGGGGACCGGCTGCTAAGTTTTGTTAGACCAACCAAGCTAGCTAGGTAGTGGACTGTAGAAAGCTTAAGATGCGAGCTTGGGAGACAGAAAATAAACAGCTCAAGAGCAGGTCTGAGATGGTATAAGAATGGCTAAACTATTTGTGTCTTAGGCTAGCAGTCAAGCTTTTCTATAAACTTGAGACCAGGATATCCAATTCTACTTCGCAATCTTGCTTCACCTGTGGCTAACGAAAACCTAACCGTATACAGGATGCATCGTGGCCTGGATGTTTGGGTTTGTTCCGTTAAGGCATGATCTAGACCTGCAATGTACAGCATCGCAGCTGGGTATACAAAGTTCAGTAGCGTCAATTAATCCTAGTGCAGAAAGGAATACGGGCAGACAAATACTATTAGCCAAAAGACATCAAAGACCCACAGATATCGCGAAAAACATCCCAGCTAGGTTTCTGGTCAATGGGAACGGGAGGCATCCAATGGCCTCTACAATCATCTTGTGTTTTCATATGATTAAGGCTGATGAGTAGATACGGGGTAGGAAAAGGCTTCACGACGAGATGTGTGTTGTCTGAAATGGCAATGTATGTCACCCTATGAACTGGGTTAAATACATAAGAGTTGTTTGCATTTTAACTACCTACCTACACGGTAAGGTCTGTAACTCAGTAAAAGAATTCTAGATACAACTGAGCTTTTGACATATACTTTCGTATCAACATAATGACACGAAAAGGAACACAGAATGGCCAATTCTAGAAAGAATAAAGAATAAACAAGGATTGTTACATGCCTCAGGTAGTATACGCTTCCTTCAAGACTCACAATCAATTGACCTTCCCCATAGGGTAGCTTTAAACGCATCGGCGTTCTAGAGTCCGACCGCCGACGACACCCAGAAATCGCCAAATATCATCTGACCTCGAGCTTCACTTCCACCAACAGATAAATCACCCCTGTCCCCGCACCCAATTGATCATGAACGCCGCGCCTCAACTTGCGCGAAGCTCAGCCAGAGCGGCTGCATCGTCATGGTCATGCTTCTTCTGCCAAAACGCCCGACCGAAGGCCCAGCGAACAGGCCTCAACTTTGCCCGCAATGCCTCCAACCAGGCGCCGAGACCGAGAAAGCCTTATACCCCCACGATGGAGGAGATTCGCGCGCATTATAGCAAGAAGAACAGGACGATAGCGTAAGAATGGTCTAGATATTGGATTGCGATCTTGGCTTATGACGATCAGGTACTACACCTTGAGTACGATCCTCGGATTTGTCGCTCTTACTTATGGCTCAGTTCCGCTCTACAAGATGGTTACTCTCCTCCCTTCTGTCTACTTTCTTCATCTAATACCTGTATAGATCTGCCAAACCACTGGCTGGGGAGGCCAACCTATACGTGCCCATGGTGGTCCCGGCTCCGAGGATGGTGATCTCGCAAGCCGACTCGTTCCCGTCAAAGACGCCAAGCGAATCAAGGTCACCTTCAGCGCTTCTGTTTCCGACGTCCTGCCCTGGAAGTTTGTCCCTCAGCAGCGCGAAGTCCGTGTCCTTCCCGGCGAGACCGCGCTGGCATTCTACAAGGCGACCAACAAGAGTGACCAGGACATCATTGGAGTGGCCACATACAGTGTGACGCCCGCGCAATGTGCGCCGTACTTCAGCAAGATCCAATGCTTCTGCTTCGAAGAGCAGCGTCTCAATGCAGGCGAGACTGTGGACATGCCTGTTTTCTTCTACCTGGATCCTGATCTGCTCAACGATATGAACATGAAGGGTGTCGAGACGGTGACACTGAGTTATACATTCTTCAGTACGTTTGACGTTTGACAATGAAAAAGATGATGCTAATATCTTAACAGAAGCAAGATACGATAACAACGGACGATTCCAGAGGCCCATGTCGAAATAGGCGAATCGTACCCATATCTGATAAAATGTACATTATGCACCCCTCTACTTGTAAAACACAACCGTAACGCTCAAGCGCAGATGTTGGACATGCAATACAACGATCAGCAGTTGGTTTTGACTCAATATTAAAGAACAAATATCTTATCAATGAACAACTACATGTGTAACAATTCTCATATATCTGGACGTAATGATTAAACAAATTTCAAGCATAAATACTATTTCCCCAAACATCATCATGCACATACTTCTCACAATTCATCATCTCAGCAACATTTTTAGCTTGATAATGAACGACACGCTGATGTCCCAAAAGCGCAAATGCGGCCCGCTTCAGAGGCCGACTTAGCCTGCAAGGGTCGATAAAAATCTCAACCCCTGCTTAGGTCAGCATCACGTGCACCTCAGATCCATTTTTCTTCGAATGGGTAAAATCCGCACACATTTTCTTCCTCTTCGAAAATTTCTCTGTTGTCAATCCGTTCTTCATTGCCCGACTAACTTTCCAGCGTCGTCCTCGCCAAATCACCGCCACAATGACCAAGATCAACCCCTGTATGTGCCTCGACACGCAGTTGCAATTTCTGTATCATGTTTACTGATTTTTGGAATAGCCGTCGCTTCTTCCCGCCGCAAGAGCCGTGCTGCTCACTTCAAGGCTCCCTCTGACCAGCGCCGTGTTATCATGAGCGCTCCCCTCTCCAAGGAGCTCCGTGAGCAGTACAACGTAAGTTTTCACCGTCTGAAAAAATTCTTTCACAGTTCCTAACATTACCCAGGTCCGCTCTATCCCCATCCGAAAGGACGACGAGGTCACCATTGTCCGTGGTTCCAACAAGGGCCGTGAGGGCAAGATCACCTCCGTGTACCGTCTCAAGTACGTTGTCCACGTCGAGCGTGTCACCCGCGACAAGGCCAACGGCCAGTCCGTTCCCCTGGGCATCCACCCCTCCAACTGTGTCATCACCAAGCTCAAGCTTGACAAGGACCGTGAGGACATTCTGCGCCGCTCCAAGGTTGGCCGTGAGCTCGCTGCCAACAACAAGGTCACCGCTTAAGCGGATGAACTTGTCGAGCAACACCAACAAAAAACCAACATTTGGAACTTTCAAGACGACATGATCAAACCTGCCCTCCCAGGCGAGGACAAATCTTTTCTTTTTTCACCACTCACAATCACGGCACCAATGTGAGCAACATCAAGGGCAAAAGTTGATGAGGAAATGGGCATAATACTCCGGCGTTTTACGATACCTGCGTGCTTTCCTTCGGACGGCGCGGTACCCGGTCTACAGCAGGGTAGATGAATTGAGAATTTTTAGGGTTCTCAATGGCCATTTCACTCACTGGTGAAATGCTCCATGGGAGGTTTATCCCGAAGTCTTGACCTGCTCTCTCCCCACATGCACATTCGCGAGACCCCCTCGTGATGTTCTGTTGGACAGATGCTCCGTCCCATCTGTCCTCTCGTAGGATGCTAACTCCATCACCAGACGCATTCATGCAATGCCTGTCTGTCGTAGACTGCAATTCTGCACTCCGGTGCCTTGACCACGGTAAGTCGTAGACTTCCAAACCCACCGCTAGGATATCTCCGCGTCAACCACTTAGATCCATGGTTTTCGAGGTATACGTCTAGCGAAGAGTAAACCCTTCAGGACCCAAACTATCATGGGGTCCTGTTCTCCCTAGAAGATTTTCACCGAGTTGCCAATGAGGCTGGAAATTTGAAGGTGAGGTACATATTTTAGTGAACACCATCTTTTTTACATAGTAGCAGGTAGTCAAGTTTGTCCAGCAGCTCAGGCAATTCAATTTTATTATCTGCAACCAAGTCGCCACATGCCTATCAACGTCGGTCGTGCCCCAAGTACTGTTGTCAGTGAAATCATATCAAACGAGGGACTGATAAGTCACAAGCAATAGTTTGTTGTGATTGAGTGTGTGTTCTATCTAATCGTATAAAGTTCTCTAAACATAATATGAGTTCCGTACAATCCAGCCATGCCATTGATAAGAATGATTCATCTCCCTGATGCTCACATCTTGTGGTAATCCTTCTGAGGTCTGTCCGTGGCCCTTAAAATCCTAACATGTTATTAATTCTAACACTGATGTTGCCTGAACGCCTGTATGCATAGGCGCTGTAGATAATGAGATGTTGATCATGGCAACCAAATGCAAAGAGTGGCCTACTCGAGCTAGTCGCGAGTAAAAGCATACCTCCCAGCATGGAGCACGCGAAGAAGTTGTGCAGTGAGTCAAATAAAACGTAACTATGAGAACAATGACTGATGCTTATCGAAAGCATTGAGGATATGGCACTGCATACTGTGTCGCGACCAAGAAAAGAAAAAAGCAGATGCTGTGGAGAGGTAGTGCTTAGATGAGGCTGTTCAACGAGTCGAGAACCCATGGGGGTTCTTGTCTTGAAAGCTGGCACTGCGGAGCTGCTGTTCAAGAAGCTCAAGGGGAGGTCTGTTCTCCTCCCGTCTTCCAAGAGTAGGTGGAGGGTTCATATCACCCTGTCTGACAGCATGGCCACGAGAGTTTGTGGTGATGGTCGGGGTCAGGGATGCGGTGGCATGGCCCGAGTAGTGAGGAAGGACACCTTGAGCTGTCATGGGGGACACCTGACCAGCAACCACGTTGGCGCTCGTTTTGCCCTTCTTGCGCATGGTCGACCAGATGTCGCTCGGATACTTGCTACTGCAAAGAAGTTAGTACAACCCGCCTAGAGCAACGCAGTTGTTGACGTACCTGACAGCACGGTCCTTGACCCGGCGTCCTTTGAAGATCAGACTGCCCTCTTCCTCGGCCGAGTCGTCAGAGACTTTGGCTTGGAATTTCTCACTTGAAACTCTTGTGCTCTCGTTGATGGCACGTCGAAAATCCATGTATCGGGAGCCAGGGTGAGCTGCGTGAGACTCGGACCGAGGGAACTCGGAGTTGGAACTCGCGCGGAGAGAGTCGTCGGTGCGGTGCAAAGACTCAGAGCGGGTAACCTCATCAAACAGATGGCGAGCAGAACCTCTGGCAGCCTGAAACACTTTGCTGAACGGAACAGCACTTCTGAACTTAGTAGTCGATGCCTGTGTCTCAGCCGGGTTGGAGAGACTTGGAGAGATAGTGTTGCCCGCGCGCAGGGAGTTCTCTTTGTCATCAGGAGCGTGGTAGAAGTCCTTGCCGTCATACCTGGGAAGACCGTCCTGAAAGTAGTGAGGAGCCTTTTCCCAGTAGATGTAGCGAGCACGTTGTTCATCCGCTGTAAGCTCACGCTCGTAGGTGTAGTCATCACGTCTGGCGTCTTGGGGTAAGACTCCTGGTTTGAGTTTGCCAACGAGATAGGGAGAGCCCAAATTGTTCTGAGCCTCAATCTCCTTAGCGAAAAATGATGACCGCCAAGAGGCATTGGCTCTGGACATACTCTCCCAGTGCCGAGCACGTGCAGCTTCGTCAGTTTGGTCTGTTGCAACGAAAGAGCCATTGATCTCGGATCGGGGCTGGAAGACCGGCGCCAAGGCAGCATTGACTGGAAGGCTTGAAGGCTTTCGCTGTTGCCCATTATCGTTCTTCAAAGCGCTAGGGTTCTTGGCCGAAGCGACCGCCGCAGCCGGTTTGGCCGGGCCGAGAGCACTCACTGAGCGCGTGTGAGCCTGGACACCAGGTTGCTGGTATCCATACCCCAAGGTAGGCATTTTGGTAACAGCCATGGGCCCGTCAGAATCACTGTGACTGTGGGGATAGCCAGCGGATGAGTTAGAGTTGGCTTCGTTGGGAGATTCAAGCTTGGGGTACTTCCTGGCCTCAAACTCGAGCTGCATCGCGTAGAGGTGCTCAAATTTGTTGATTTCAGCACAGATCTTCTCAAGTCGTTGTTCCATGTCTCGAAGGTCGATTTGATGCTTGTTGTACTGAAGCTGGTCTTGATGATACCTCTTTTGACTACGGAGGACCTCCAGCTGCTTCTGTGTGATAGAGCTAGGTCGAATCGACGAGTAGGGAGGACTGGCAGAGCGAGACATATCTTCCACAGTGGGCTTTGAGTTCATGGGCGACGGGTTGAGCTGTCGCGAAGAGACGCGGCCATACTTAGCAGGATGGGCCATGTGATCATCACTTGGGCGAGGTGCGAGTTGATTAGGCACATGTGTGGCAACGAAATTCATCTGGGGAGCCACGTTGATGGGGTACAAGTTGTTTCCGTTCGCAAGCAACCACTGCCCATTGTAGAAGAATGGTCGGGTAGGATCAAACTGTTCGACAGGCGAGAGATGAACGTTTCTCGCTGGTTCCATCCCCATGTCGGGAGGTTTTCCGAAGTAGCTAGCTTGGCCTGGGTGTTGGATAGGAACACCGGAGGCGGGAAATTGGTTGTATGGGACAGCAGCCATGTTGTAGGCCATAGGAGGAGGCGCCATGAGAGCGTATCCTTCTGGGGGTCTCATCGTCATTCCAGGCATGGTGCCATGAGTTTGGGGAGGAACCATAGCGGTCACCTGTCCCCAACTCGGAGGCAGAATGGGGTAGGCAAAGCCTTCAGGTTGATTGCCGTTCATGTTACGAGAATAGGACTGGCTGTCGAGCGAGCCAAACTCTCGATTCCACTTTGATATGGGAGAAGGCGGGCCGCGTGAGTTGGGCACAATCCGACCACCTGCAGTCACTCTCATATGAGTGGGAGACTTGACAGAGTTGTAGAACTGTTTGAAGCCCTCAGATCTCTGACTGACAAGGCCAGCCGGTGCCACCAATGGTGCACGGTCGATCTGAGAATCGCTTCGGTCTTGGTACTGTCGCTCTGAGTCGGTGCCATCAAGCTGCTGAGCAGCGGCTTGGCGAAACTGAGCATCGGAATTACTGGAACTTCCGCTCTCCTCGACGATGAGGGACAGTGAGTGCTCAGATGTAGTGCGAATGATCTCCCCTGTTCAAAAGTTAGGCCTTGGTCAAGAAATCGAAAGAAAGGATCATGTGTACCTAAATCATTGTCTTCATCGACTCTTTCAGCGAGTTTGTATGCAACCTCTCTGTCAGGTGCGAAGGTGCGGCGCAAACGCAGCAGATCACTGTCGGTGTATCTGTAGGCCGCCATCTTGACTATGTCCAAGTTCCGGTCAATCCACCAACAATCAACTAAAAGGAGAAGCATTTTGTTAGCAAACAGGCACGATAGTTTGCACACAAAGAATGAGCCCTTGTATTGTCGATAGAGTTCCGGGTGGAGGCTCGAAAAAGTCAAGCAAGTGCTGTTGGGAGAAGGAAAAAGCGAAGCTCTTGAATTAAGCTAGAGGTTTTCTCTGCTCATTCTGCAAAACAAAACGAATTTGAATTTCTGGGCCTAGGCGCCGCAGGAAAAAGAATCCTGCCTTGCCAGGTGCAAGCCGGCTCGTTGCAAAACATAGTCCCAAAAGAAAAGAAAAAAAAGACGCCGACTTACTTGATATGTGCCAACAATTAAAACAGAAAACAGAAAACAGTAGATAATACAGAAAGAACAGAGAGTTTGTCTCTTAGGCGTTGAACTTCAATGACAATGTCTCGATGAAGGCCAGATAGGGAGCGTTTCTGGCGGAGACTCACAGCGACAACGAGCGGTCGTGAACGAAATCAAAAGGTGGATAGACGGAGAAGAGAGTGAGGATGAAGAGAAAGAGTTTTGATGGACTGTGAGGAAAGTCGGAGACTTTGTAGGTATTTGACCTCTTGTGGTAGTAGGGAAGGTGGTATGCAGGCAAGTCCTTCGTGGGCTTGAGCTGAGGAAGGAGCTCCTTCCGCTCTTTGAAGGAGAGTGAAGCTCCGGCGACGGGTTTATAAGGAAGCTACAATATGTAGGTAGCCGCCGCGTCGTATGTGTTTTTGCTAAGGAGTATCTGTAATACGGCAAGAATGTGAGTGGAGGGGGCAGGTGAGAGGCAGAGAGGGGATGAGGAGAGATGAAGTCCAAGCCAACGCGACACTTGGGATGAGTGAAGAGCGCTACGTGCACCCAAATGTAGACTCTCATCAGGGAGAGATACATAGAGTGAATGAATGAATGGAAGAGGGACCGGGGAAGTGACAGGAAGGGCAGGGGAAGGGTCTCAGGAAGGGGCGGCATACTTACGTCGCGGGCGGTGATCTTGGTCAAGGTAGTGAGAAGGTGAGAGAAAGGATAGGATAAAGGATGGAAGGCGAAGACAGGAAAGTCCAAGGGAGAGCAGATAGATCTACTAGAGATCTATCGACGGGAGAGTGAAATGTGAGTGTTGTGCTTTGTTGTGAGAGAATGTGCTGCAGGGGAACAACAGGCGTATGCCTCCTCGAAGAACTCGAGTAGATAATAACAAAGACGGCAGAAATAAAGTGACACTGCTTGATGGTGAGTATCTGATGCACAGCGTCTATGTCGTGTAGAGGAAGTGATAAACGGAGGACCGTTTGTTTGAGATCTGGTAGGGCTCTCTCTTGATGCAGGATGAGGGAACACTTGCGTTTGTGCGCACGAAGGATCTTGTTTACTCCTGTAAGAGGATAAACACGCTCAGGTCACGCGTTTGGCAAAAAGCTATTGTTTCTTTTAGTTGCGTAAGTTATGCGTCTAAGAAACTGGGCGGTGAGAATTCAGCATCCTCGTCGAAACTTGATCATTATTGCGGGCCACAATAGGTCTGGTCGGACGGGCGACCTAGATGAGAGGGATTAAACCGATTGCATAAGTATTATATACTAGACTGAACAAGTTCACCACGAGCACTTGTCGCTTCTACTTCAATAACATGGTGCTTGGTTTGGTAGCGATCGGGCCCAGATGACACAGAACACTTGGGATTTACAACGAAGCAAGACATATCAAGGGCATCAAATCCCAGTAGAATCTAATGGCGGAGATAATCTTAGCCAATAGTACTATAAAATACTTCGTGGAGTGAGTGGTCTTAATTGTTCTTTTATCGAGAACTTGTCTCAACAGTCCACTGCAGAACCAGATGAAGAGCCACTATTAACATACTCTTCATCATTGATCGACTCAAATATGATCAAGGGATACGTGTACTCAGCCAGTTGATATCAGTTATTATGACACGGCATTGGATATCTGGCAAATACTGATCATTCTTAGATCTGCCAGAAAACTCAGGGGTAGACTTGACAGCGTCAATCTGTCAATTGGGACGTTGCCATCTTTACCTCATTGCATCTATTAAAGAACTATCTGTTATAAACATGAAATATATGTACTTCATATTAATGTGACTGTAATTGTATGTCACTTCGTCTGTTCTGATGCACAGGATCGAAGGAAGATGTGAGTCATCTCTCTGGGGCTCACAGTCAAGTCCCAGCCATTAAATAATGACATCTCTTGAAAAGTTGAGTAAAAGACATTCAGCTATTTCCTACCAGAATTCTGGATGTTTATATGAACCTATTCATGCCTCGTCCATGGCCAAAATAGGTAATATCGTAGTGTTGAGAATAGGGGAAACCGTTTGTGTTGGTGAGGGGTACGTTGAAAGCGTTTGCGTTGGATCGTCCTTCCACAACGGCACTAGAACAAGCCCTAAGTAACTTGATATGATAACATTTCAATTGCAAACTGGATTAGACAGAGGAATACTGTCGCCTGTCGTCTCAGCTAGTGTCTGTACCAAAGGTGTCATTCATGTTAGCCTCGGTTCAATGGACCGATCTTGGGCCCACCGTGTCGGCCCGCAACCATGACACGGCTCATGAGACCTATTATCAGCTGTCAATGCCGAGCTCAGTAGAGATGCATGAGAAGACCAATTACTTCTCAAAAGAAGACGAGAGAAATTAAATATATATTATATGAGCTCTGTATGTTCTCTGCATCGCTCATGACATTTTGAATCCTCATGGCTTGCACACAACACAATATGCTTGGCTGTCATGAGCTCGTCTTTACCCCTCCATCTGGTGCTTGACAATGCCCCTCCACACCTCACATACATCACAAGGGCTGGCTGCTGCATGGCACGCAGGAGGATAATCTCCTGTCAGGGCAGAGCCAATCCTTGGGTGCTGGTTATGCTGCATTTGCTTTTTGTCTCACCTAATTGGGATTCTTTGTCTCATCCTGATACAGATCGTCATCTCATGTCACTGTTATTGCATTGAATATCCCTCAAAGAAACCGTGAGGCTCAAAAATTCACCAAACACTATAAAAAACCGAGAGGCTTTTGCTTCAAAGGATTGCCGCTGCTCGGTATCGTCCTCGGCTCCGCGCTTTATCTAGCTCTTTGTATCTCTTACCCCGCTAACTAAGGCCCAGGTAAGAGGTCTCCAAAGATCTGACCAAGTGTTTGACCAATGCCAACTAAAGGGAGGAGATCCAACTAGTTAGTGAAGTTGACGTACGTTTTCGCGGGGCTAGCGGAGAAGCTACAAATGGGGTCTAGGCTAGCCACGCTCATCGGACACCACAAAAGGTGTTGGTACATCTTGACAGCAGGGCGATAGCCAAGGAAGTCGGAATCCGCCAAGGACTGTGTAACAAGTCACTTACCGAATGTACTAGCCCCGAATTAGAGGTTTAAAATAGTGATTTTTGGCGAGAATTGGGGGTCATGTCGGGATTTTGGCGCGGCCACTGTAGTACATACGAATTGCTTCGGCGCTACGGAGCCCGGGCCAAGAGACATCAGATGCCAACGTGCTATACGTACGTGCTTATGCGGGCGTACGAGCCCCATGGGTAGTTCTCTCGGATACTAGATAAGAAAGCTCAGATCTCCTTTTTTTCTCTTGTCACATTGATTCTGATTCCTCTTACAAAGGCTTTCAAAACCTAGCTCCACTTACAGTAGACCGAGGTCCCAAGCTCATATTGCCGATCCCAGAAGCTGTCTCAGCAAGACTCACCACATTGCCAAGTATCCTCACTTCGATCGTAAGTGAGCTTTGTCGACAGACCTCTCAACCCTCATTCTAACCAGAATTTTTCTACTCAGTTCGGCTTGTCACCTTAAACTGTCGCAATGGCTCCTCTCACTCCCCACTGGCAGCAGCCCTCTCACCCGGACATTCAAGAAGTTGTCGTCGTAAACGCCCAAGAGTTTACCACCAAGAGCATCTCTCGAGTTTCTCTTCCACCCTTTTCCGTATTTGCAAAGTTCGATTTCCCGCCTTGCACCACTGCCAGCGAACCCACCTACGCTACTGTTCAGACCGGCCGCGACACTCACCTCAGTCTGAACAGTGATTTGCTGTACATCAACCATTCTTGTGAACCTAGTCTCGTTAGTTTACCTACTTGAAGGAGAATCCCCCAATGTTGAAGATGTCCGTTCACTCAGTAAGACTTATTGGATTAACATTGAGAATGCAGCTCTTCGATGTGGGGAACTTGAACATTCTTGTTGGCCCCAAGGGTCTCAAGGTCGGCGATGAGCTCACAGTCCGTCAAACCACTGCCATGTGTCTTGCTGTAATAGCTGATGAGATACATAGTTCTTCTACCCCTCCACCGAATGGCACATGGCCCAGCCTTTTGACTGTCTTTGCGGGACAGGTTCCTGCCGTGGTCGCATCTCAGGCGCTCGAGACATGACCCAGGCCCAGCTCGATGGCATGTGGCTTAATGGCCATATTATTCAGCTCCGCGCTGAGCAGGTTGCTCGCTCGGAAGATCCCACAACCAATGCCCTTCGCGATGCTGTAGTTCATGCTGAAAAGGTTCTTGAGTCAGCTCGTCTTGCCCTCCGCTCCTACACCAGCAACGCGCACGCTCAGAATGGAACCGCCAACTTTCCTTCCAAGTATGTCAACGGAACTCTTGGTAAGGCGGGGGTACTTGAACATCGAGGCCCAACCTCTCGTGAGTTGAGCGGAGAGATGGGCGGTGATACTGTCTGCGCTTGAACGCCAGGGCTTCCATGGTGGCGACAGATGTCGCTGCTGTTGAAGGTCCCTTTGGTGTGAACCAAGTAGGTAGTCATGAATTAAATCAGTTATCTGGTAATGCAAATTGTGGTGAAGAAAAAACCCTCCGTGTATGGGCTCATAAGTGGCTAATGGTGATCGTCAAACATGAATGGAAACGCCCTGCAGCTCCCTTCTGGGGCACCATGGCTTTATCATCACCAAAGAAATTCCATTGTATATACGCCTGAAAGTTCGGATGTGCTCGTACCAGAACAAAAGACTCATCGGAAATGACGGTCGTGTACTAAATTGACAATCACAACCTGTGAGGCCCTTATTCCCTCTGCTTCGAATCGGCCCAACGATTCCAAGCACTGCGGCCTTTCTCCGACCCTGAGCCGCCACTATACTTAGACTCTTGTTTCTCCCACTCAATTCTTTCCCGGCTACGGCGTGCAAGGAAAGCGCGTGCAAACTTCCATGCCTCTGTGTCAGCCAAGTTCCAGGCCTCTAACGATGCCCGTAGTCGAGTTTCGACGGTCGATTTCTTGAAGGCCACGACCTTCTTCGCATGCTCCAATAGGGCTTTTTGTCTAATCTGTATCTCCTGCGGAGTTAATTGCTTTTCCTGGGATATATCATGTGGTTGGGGTCCAGGTTTTTCTGGTCTTGTGTCGGTGTCGGATTTATCTGCTCGTTCCGCATTTGCTTGTTTCTCAACTTTGACTGCCTCTTGCTTTTGGTTTCCTTCAGATTTGCTGTTATCAGCTATATGTACCTCTCCTAACGATTTGGGAATTCGAAATCCAAATTGCCACTCCAGATCAGCAGGAATATCAGCTTCAGCTGTCAGCCAAAGTGTATATGTAGGTGCTTGCTCATCTGCCACCGCTTGCTTGAAGCTCATAATTCGCGAGTTGCTGGAGACTCTCGAGCCTAATAAGCCCTTGGTGATTGTCTCAAGCCAAGGGTCCCGAGGAGCCTCCTTACGAATCCAGCTCACATCGACCCTTTCCTTGCCGCTGGTCAAGGTAGCAAGGGTCCAGGGGTGAGGAATTGTCCCGATCGCAAATTCGTCAGTCGAGTTATGATACTGGTCAGAGGTAGTGACCTTCATCGATGTGGTACCGGCAGCACAATGATTGCATTTCGAAACCCCAGGGGGACATGACGAGGGGATAGGGTTATCGGGGCAAAGGGCGAGTGAATTGGCAAGATTTAGGGCGGGGGCGATCATCGCTGTTGTGTATTCAGAAAAGGGGCTGAGAACATCGATACCACTAGGGAAGCCGCTTTGCCAGGCAGCATGTAAATGAGCATTGATCAGTCTTTCAAGGGCACCCAAGCCCCTAGCCCGTCCATTGGTAAGACTGTCGTGAATCTTTGAATATTGTTTTTGGATGACCTCCGGGCTGTAGCTTACTAACGAGCTTTGTGCTTTATCGATCTTGAAACCATTCTTTGTCGGCCCCTGGGAAACGCTCTTGGTAGTCTTGAGTGCGGGAGAGTCCATGAGTTTTCGAATTGTATTTGTGATGTCCTTCTTTGATCCTACGATAAGCGCATCTCCGAGGCCCTTCCATTTCGTCATGGCCGGATACTTGCCTCTTCTGAGAAAAACCAAGAGAGAATCCTGGGTATGTGCAACCGGAAACAGGGTATGGTCCGCCAGGAAGCCAGTGCCCATAGACTCCCAAGCCAACCACTTCATCAGGTCTGCCTTCAAATCGGACTGCACTTCAAGTTTTTGTAGTTCCTGATACTTTGGATTTGTCATGGCTTCCGAAGGGCCCAGAATGGTCGGCTGGAAGCCCTGCGCCCACCAAGCGCGTCGCCAGGTTAAGAGCAACTTGCTTTCGGCATCTTTTTCTTCTCTGGGCTTCTTGATTGTCGCATCATAGTAGCAGTAAACGAAAGGGCGGCCATGGAGTGGAGGAAGAAGAGCCCTGTCCTCGTCAAGCGTCAATGAGCTGGAGAGTGGAACCGACAGCCATTTCCAATCAGCCCACCATGAAGTGCCCTGAAATGAATCTTGCGCACGAATTGGGGGAGCATGAGCAGGTCCCTTGAACGGATTCAACCCATTGACGCCCTTTGTAAGAGAGTCACGGAGACCAGACACGGAGCTTTTGATTTTGTTTGAGGTACCTTGCTTTTCGGTATCCCCAGAACCGGCGACTGGGACGATGGTGGGAGACAGAACGGAAACGATGGTATAGACGAAGACGACGAGGAGAAGAACGGCATATGTTAAACGGCGAGACATAAAGCGGCGTTGTCTGCCGAAGAATATACTGATAGCCATTGAGTGATGGGTGGATAGCGACAGGCGATGATCACGAAAGAACGAACGGTGGAAGTTCTTTGAACTCGGGTGTTGCTACAGTAGGAAGATGGTGGAATGAGGGATCGCAGACCTGCTGATTTTCACAATCGACAAAGACATCTAGACGATAATCGAAGAAGCAAAGGGTGAAGCACGGAAGGAGAAGGTAAAGGTAAGCTACCTACTTGCCTACTTAGGTAGGCAGGATAGAGACATGAAAATTGCCCAAAGCAGATTGCTCGGATGAACAAAAGAGGGCAACCACAAAAGGAGTGGGAGTGGGAGCTGCAGCCAGCCGGAGCAGGAGTTTAAATACGAGAATCGCTGACAAGGCCAAATAGATTTCTGGCCAGAGCTTCAGGGGTCCGTTTACAAGGGTGGGTGGTTGGTGGATGTGTGACCAGAGCAATCACACGATGCCAGCCAGAGATATGAATCTACCGCACGCAATGAGTTCTACTGATCCCTGAAAGAATGCAAACCATGAATGGTCTTTTGTTGTGCTCGAGTGGGTACCCTGACGTTAGAGACATCTACCCCATATTTAACATGGGTTAGGTTACCAAGCTGAGGTGCGGATACTCATGTTCTTTCTTTTAGGCCCAGAGCTAAGAACTACTATACTTGGATAAAGAAGCAATTACCTAGTCTTGGGATACCTTACCTAGCATCAGAACTACAGATGACAAGGTACTGGTTAATTACATAATGAATATAATAATTCAGTCAATTTATACCATCTTCCTTACCTATCCTAAGCTGGACATAAGTTTTCTATTGTTGTCCAGCTGCCCAGCCAGCCTACAGACTAATTGATAGGGCTGGCCGGGATCTTAATCTGGGGACTAGATAAACTTTGTGGAGAGCATTATGCTACTACCTACCCACCTAGTCACCTTAGTAGATATATATTCACTTCACTGCAATTTAGGTATCTTCAATTATGACAGGTCTCATATTGGATGTAATTTGCAGAGTAGGTAGGTTTATAGGTAAGTATACTTTTCATCAGACCCCGCGTCGTATAGGAAAGTACTGGGCAGGAAGGTACTGAAGTAGTGACTGGCACCTGGGTGCCTACCTAGCAGTGGCAGGCAGCAACCTCCACTCGACGAATGGAAGTGTTGCTGTTCACTTATTTTTACATGAAATTTCTCTCAGAACCTACTGCAAGTACCTATGCCGAACTTTCCATGTCTCAAGTCGCAAACTTCCTTCCGTTCAATTTCTTCCTTTTCTCAATAGCCCAAACTCCCTCGACCCATCACGTACCTACCTACAGACGAAGAGATCAGACGAAAGTATTAGTGCGCCTTTAGCCTACGTACTCGCTAAAGCTAATCTAACATTTTTTTACTGTCACAGACTACCTACCTGAATCATGGGTATCAGGCAGTTTAACGCCGACGTCAGGGCTGCAATGGGCAGTCATTTCCCTTGTGTCTCCAACCTCCGAAAGGGAGATTCCGATGGAGAGATAACCTTTACATACACCCCAGAGAATGAAGCAGCGCCCATCGCTATCCAAGCATTATCAACAGAACCGGAAGCCTACCCGAGACACCCAGGCTTCCTGGTTTTTACATCATCAGAAGACGGGCCAGTCGAGCTGGAAGAGTGGTTACAAGAAATATCCGCATCGACTAAGGACAAGAGTATCACAGACTTCATCAACCTAACCTCGAAAAGGCTAGCAACGAAGCTCGAGTCTTCAGAGTCATCTGATGATGATTCCGCCTTCGATGACAATGAAGAAGAGTCATCCTATGACGTGGTGTTTGACGATGAGCTAGGAATTAACAGTTCGCCGTCCAGAGGGCCATCTCAAGCGACCTATACATCAACAAACCGGTTAAAGCGTC
The DNA here is from genome assembly GCF_000303195.2 of Fusarium pseudograminearum CS3096. Lineage (NCBI taxonomy): Eukaryota > Fungi > Ascomycota > Sordariomycetes > Hypocreales > Nectriaceae > Fusarium > Fusarium pseudograminearum. The sequence goes on along the minus strand of NC_031953.1, from coordinate 5,845,742 downwards.
ACCTACGGGAAGCAAAGAGAGAAGGACTCCATGTGTGGATCCCAACTGAGGGAAGAGGGCACGACAGCGGCGGGCACGGAGGGAAAGCACCTGGAGTTTTTCACATCTTCTCACTCTCCATCCGTGCCTCTAAACTCAACGTTCCAGAAGAGGCCTTGGGAGCATGGGGCCTCAAGCCATCGGAATACGTTGTTATGCTGTGTAGGCTACCATCAGGATACCCCCCTCTCTCGACATTTTTGCAATCCAGCCAGACAGCACCAGTACAGTTCAAGTTTGGAAAATGCACCAACCCGAACCCGTCTTACTCTTCTGCGATACGAGTTTTTGACGGCGACGACTCAAAAACATCAGAGGGAGCAAGGAAGGACGAATCCGAAAGCCCTTTTCTTTCTATGTACATGTCGCTGTCTCTCGATGCTCTTTTAAACACAGACTTCCCACGACTTCTAAAGCTGCGCCGATCTGAGGGAATCTCGTGGGATCAAGCACAAGAATTATGGTTCAGGCTCGGCAGAGGCGACCATGACCCAGAGAGTGTGCTACAGTCTACCAGCCAAGGCCAGCACGAGAGCTTGGACCGGTTTGAGCTGGAATTCCTGCAACGAAACTTTTTGGGCGCAGAAGACATTAATATTATCCTGATTGCAATGCAATTCGGCCTTCAGAGATTGATCAATTGTACAAAGTACTGTCTCGTTTGCAGTCAAAGAATAGAGGGAGGATTTGAGGCTATCAAGCCTTTTGTTTGCGAAGATTCTCTTTGCCTTTTTCAGTATCTATCCCTCGGGTTCTGTCAAAGTATCGAGTATGAAATTATCAACAACCCCAATGTCGTGGACCTTCTCATCAGTTTCTTCTACGCTGCAGTAGCCACTAACTTCACAGTACCCAACAGCTCTTTACGCGAATTTCCGAAGGGCCTAGGACTCAAGGTTGCTACCTCGGGATACAACATACCAAGTGACACTGAACCGACTATCACAGCAGAGGTTTGTTTTGAAAGCAATACCATCAGGTTTAACCCCCTTGATTATGCCCACTACACATCGATCACAGAGGGAAGATGCATCACTCTTGTGCTCAAGCAGAGTCTCGTTCCACGGCAGCCAATTATGCAAGGACGTAAGTTATCTAGCGACCACATTATCCTACCTTGTCTATTGTCTTGTGCTTTTAGCCTTAGTTTCATAATGCCCTCAGACACATTTAGACCACTGGTGCCTAAATAAGAGCTAATAATACCTATCCTAGGTTACGCAAAATATGTCTGTATAGTCCAGTCCTGCCAACCGACTGAAGTTACCTTCAGAGTCATATCGACATACACGGCCACGACCGCTCGAGTCACTCCTACCAACCCAGTCGATTCTGCTAACCACTCGACGCAAGCTTGGGAGAGTGTGTTTATTTACAAGCACGAACAAGACATTGATGGACTTGAGATACAGGAACGCAACCAGGCACTCACTGTCATAAGTGAGTGCATTCCACCTGTACATGAGATGCGACAGTATCTGGTAGAAAGACCTGGGTGCACATTATCCTCATGGAAGCGAATGGATGTATCAACCCTTGGCCTCCTTAACTGGATCGTCGCTTCAAACAGGTCCTTCATTGTACAAGACGCCTCGATACCCGGGCTGTCTCAGCCGGAAGAAGAAACGCACAAAGTAAATAACCTTGTTAAAGGAGTAGAGCCAGGGTGGGTTCAGTTTCGCTTTGTGCAAGGGTCTATCGAAAAAGAAGAAGTATTTTTAAGAGAGTTGATGGGAACACCGAACAGCGAAAAGCCATGGCCTACCCTTTTTGCCTGGCACGGTAGCGTTCTTGGAAATTGGCACAGCATCATACGGACCGGCCTTAACTTCTCTGTTATCACCAACGGGCGTGCATACGGAAATGGCGTATACTTGGCAAAGGATTTTCAGACAAGCCGATCATACTCATCGCGTGGTGGAGGAAACAGTTGGCCAAATTCGGCTCTCAAAATCACCGAAGCCATTTCCATATGTGAAATAGTCAACGATACAGCTCGCTTCGTATCGACAAACCCCCATTTTGTTGTCGACCAGATTGACTGGATACAATGCCGTTACCTTTTTATCAAAGTCGACATCGAAAATAGTCAGGCTTCCTCACACGACAACAACGGTTCTGCGAGCTATATTGAACAGGACCCTAGCCATCAACTGACTTCCAACTCCCAACGGATCGGGATCCCCCAATCAGCCATACCAATATCTCGACGGCGTGTGCTTGGACAGAGACAGATATTGGGCTCTTCACATGACTTTCCTATTATCTTGGGCGAGACTGAAGGGGAACCTGATTTTGAAAGCAACAACGAACTGGACGACCTCCTTGCTTCTGACGACGAGGGCGAAAGCGAAGATGGGACGGCAGCAGTGACACGGAAGCGACGACGGAGTTCCATTGACTCGGGACTTGGAGATACACGGCAACCCGACAATACAACACCTTTTCAGCCTGGCCAGCTTGATCTGGGTTCACTCCCCAAACTAGTTGAGCCTACCTGGGCTGCATCTTCTCCAGCAGCTCTTCGAGCACTTAACGGTCAGATCAAAGATCTGCAACAGATTCAATCAAACACCAACATAGCTATGCTGGGGTGGTACATTGACTTTGAAAAGCTCGACAACCTGTTTCACTGGATTGTCGAACTTCACAGCTTTGATATGAACCTTGCTCTCGCACAAGACATGGTCCGTTACGGATGCTCGAGTATCGTGTTGGAGGTCCGGTTTGGGGCCTCTTTTCCGATTTCCCCCCCATTTGTCCGCGTGATTCGTCCACGGTTCGTGCCCTTTGCTCAGGGAGGCGGGGGTCATGTCACCATGGGGGGTTCCATATGCTCAGAGCTGCTCACCAACTCTGGATGGTCCCCAGCTCTGTCACTGGAGAAAGTGTTTCTTGAAGTCCGAATGAATCTATGCGAGAAGGATCCACCAGCTCGTATTGAACAATCCGCAGGAGTACGCCGTGCCCAGAACGGGAGCCACATGGACTACGGCATGTTTGAGGCTGTTGATGCCTACCGCCGCGCCGCTACTGCCCACGGTTGGCAAATCCCCTCCGATCTCGATATGCTAAAATCCATGTGAGGGAGATGAAGCGTATGGAATCAGAGTGTGAGAAAAAGAGTAAAAATCAGCGAGTCACTTTATGTAACTTAGACCAATCGTTTTAGTACAGTACTCTAAACCTACTAGGCAGGGTAAATGTTTATTTTGTACCCTAAATTAAGACTACCTAGAGGGTACTTTGGTTCAGTCACGATATTGCAGAACACCTTCCGAGGCATGATCATGATCAAATCTTTTTCTTTTCTTTCGCATTTTGTTTTATTTTGACAGCATTGCCAATTGCAAGGCTAATTAAACCGACCTAGACTCCTGTAAAAACACAGTAGGGATCGGCGTTTGTCTAAACTTTTGGTTGATCCAAAGCTCTACGTTTTGATTTTACTTCTATGCAATTACGAGACTGACGAGCGAACCAAATCCTTGAGGAATGTTCTTTCGTTCATACCCCCAAACATACCACTCTTGCTTCCGACCTAAAGGTGAGAAAAAAGAAAGGGAGATACAGGTGTTAGACCTTGACATGTGTTTAGGGAAGTTTTTTGTAGAGCAAGAGGGAAGAGTCCGGGCCAGGTACAGGAACAGTTGAAATTGTGCAGCATAGCAGAAAGCAAGAAAAGTACGTGCCCAACCGGCGCTGCAACCGTTCAACTAGACCCCTTCCTCCCAAAACCCTCTTCGCACACGGCTGTGTGATAATCCATTCCTTAGCAGGATACGTAGATGAGTGTGAATGGGAAACGTCGAGAAAAGATAATGCCAAAAAGCCACATCTGGCAAATGACATATGCAATATAGTATGGAAGTGCCCCGATAAACTCCAAACAAAAATATCCCAGGTCATACTTTAATGTGTTGCAGGGAGGGATAAGATCCTGCGATATCAATGGCAAAAGGTTGCATTTGTCTGGTCCGCGGTCAGATCTTTCAAACACTCTTTGCGCCCCCGTGTAATCGAGGCTGGACTTTTGTTGACAAACCGTAAGTGCAACATCAGCACCTTAATTGTGCTGGAACAACACACTGATAGACTCTCCGTGGTGGACGCGGCGGATTGCCTCGGCAAACACAGGCGAGATATCAAGTACCTCAAGCTTGGGGCATAGTCGGCGGTGCTCTTCTTGAGGAACCGAGTTGGTGACCAACATTTTGTCAATAGAAGAAGCATTGATTCGGGCAATGGAGTCGCCGCTGAAAACTCCATGTGTGACAAGGGCGTAGACTTTGGTAGCACCCTCCTTCTTGAGGAGCTTCGCAGCTCGTGTGATGGTGTTGCCGGTGTCGATAATGTCGTCGACCAGGATGCAGATACGGTTCGAAACATCACCAACCAACATCATACTCGCGTTTCGATGCTCGGTGAATCGGATGGGCCGTCGCTCCTTTGAAGCATTAAATGAGCTTTGATCATCATGGGAAAGATCAGTTGTTGGGATTACCTTGTGAATCAAAGCAAAGTCTGTCTTGAGACTGTCGGCAATCAGAGTGGCACGTTTCGCGCCTCCGGCATCGGGAGAGACAATGACAGCGTTTTGGTGACCTTGGATGTTAGTTTGGATGTAGTTCTGGAGTAGAGCCTTTCCGTATAGGTTGTCGACGGGAATGTCGAAGAAGCCTTGGTATTGAGGATCGTGGAGGTCCATGGTGATAATGTGGTCGGCGCCAGCGCAGGTGAGCAAGTCAGCAACCAGAGTGCCAGCCTGAGCAATCCACTGCTTGTAGCCGGGTTTGGGCTGGAACACGGAAATGTTGGACTGGTTCTCGTAATCGTGGGTGGTGTACGCATTCCTCTGCGAGGAAGTCGAGTTCTCAGGGTGGTGACCACGGTTTTCGGAGGTGGTGCTTGAGATAGTGTCTGAGCGACGAGGTGTAGGGTGGCCATTGGTACCATTTACGCCGTTGGCAGCCTCTGCTGTTTTTGAGAGCTTCTCGGTTAAGTTGTTGACGCCATTGGGCAGACCGGCCGACTTGGGGCCACCGGGGCGAGGTGTAGGGGGGACACTTTCAAATGTGTAGTCCTTGGAAGCGCCAGAAATTTGCGACAAAGGAGCGCCGGCTTTGTTGTAGGGCCAGTCGGGCTGTCGAGAGTAAGGAAACAGAGGCACGACGGCAGTGACTCGCTTCGCAGAGCCGGTTTTGCAAGCCGAAATCATGATACATAGATCAATCAAGTTGTCGTTGACGTTGCCGGAGCCGGATTGTATGATGTAGACGTCTTTACCACGGACTGAGTCCTTGATTTCGCAACGGCTCTCGCCGCCAGAGAATTTTCCCAAAATGCGATTGCTGGCTGGGACACCAAGAATGTGACAGACATTCTCAGTAAGTTGCGGGTGGGAGTTACCTCCCAAAACAACAATATTGCGCACCATGGTGAAGGTGAAGTTGTGTGGGTTTTGAGGTTGAAGTAAAGTTGTCGTCGGCTAGACGAGCAAAAAGTTTTGACTGCGGCGAGGGACGGAAGCGGAAAACGGGGTGTGTGGAGGGGCCCCGAATCGGAGGGGTGAAGTACGTAGTTTTTTTTTTCTTCTCTTATGAGGGGAAGAAAGCGAACGAGTCAAGAACTTTCTTCTAGCGGTGGAATGGAGCTTTGACTGAAGTTGGTGAGAGCGGAAAGATGTGAAGAAACCCTGAGACGAGACAAGACGAGACGAGGTAAGTTGGACGAACTTTGAGGCAAGTCAAAGTCAAAACCGGAGTGAGCTTTGCGTTGAAATTTTCCAAGCTCAACCTAGTCGAGAAGAGAAGTCGAATTGTGACGTTTTTTTTTTTCCGTCTCTAAAACGTCTTCCTAAAATGGCGACCCCGGTTTGTTGGAGCGCAGTGCAGTGTCGGCAAGCGTGCGTGTGTAGTGGGGTTTGTTGTGGCCAGCGGAGGTATGATTGGAAATTGCTGGCTCAGGAAGTGCTGTTGTTGGAAGGGTTCGCCAATAAAGCAGTGTAATGCAATGTCGTGAAAGGTGGCTCTGTATTAGCCTATGGTGTTTGTTGCAGTTGCAGTTACAGTTGCAGGGGGCTCAGGGCCGGAGGTTGACGCACAGAAGAGTCGGAGCAGGGCCAGACCGACGTCACTGTGCTGCTTCTCGTCAGTGTCTCAATGCCGAATGACAGGGCAGGGATTCCCAAGTACATAAATAGATGGATAGCAAACTGCAGTGCCGGTGTCGGAGACGGCGCAGAGTTTCAGGTGGGAAATGGAACTGATCGTGAAGCTGCAGTTCGTAGAGATGGAAAGATGATTTGACCGGGCCGAAGAAAATAAAGAGGGAGAAGGAGAAGGAGGAGGAAAATTATTAATAAATAAGACGGCGAATCGATGGGATAAAAGTCAAGCTCAAATCGAGTGGCTCGTCAACCGCGCGTGAGTGGAGGAGTGGAGATGACTGGACTGGGGAAAAAAAGAGGTGCGACGGGTTGACATGTCGCGAATGGTGAAGATGATAAAAATCTTGGAAAAGGGAATCCAAGGGGAACTGGAGATTGACAGCTTGAGAGCGAGATTCTCAGTCAATTTTGCTGATGTGGGATGCAAAATGCAGAGTGCAATGAAATGATGAAATGCACCTATTGGCAACGCACTTTCAGACATGGCAAACTTAGTTAGTAGTCAATAGAAGGCACAACCCAGAAACTCTGCTCTTTCCACAACATGATCTTTTATCATTACCTACCTAGGTACCTATCTTGTGCTGCCTGAAATGTTTGATACACATTCCCTGTGGACATAATCCTCGTTTCATATATCTACCATCGACTACAACTTGAAGCATCACTGAAAAGACATAGAATACCGTCTGGGACATGCACCGTACTCTCTGCTATGCGTACCTCAGTACCTGTTTGCGTGCCTACTAGGTGGTACCCACCCCCGCCAACTCGTCAGAGGTACCCCGTAGGTACATTTACTGCCCGTTTTAGCAAGGGAAGATTTGCCTGATTTTCCCGTCCCTCAATGCTTGCTCATGACTACCTATCTGTACCTGTAACAGGCAATTCAAGAGGGAAAAATGACGAGCAGGGATAATCACTACAGTAGGTATAGACAGCCAGACCCAGACCGCTACATACCTTGAGCCGAATTCTCCATAGGGACGAAACATGAAATCCCTGTTGGAAATTGCAAGCAAACAATTCAATTCCATCACTATCTCCGCTTACCAATGACTGTAGCTGTGCAACACTGAACCCGCAGCCTGGCAGGGGAGTTTGGTCAGTTGATTTGTGTTACATGAGCAGTGCTCTGTACGATTTGACAGTACAGAGTAGATTCAATGAGATGGCTGTCATATTATGATTCATAGGTACTACAAGGCAATCTGTTTTTTTTTTAAACGTTGTATAAACCATCAAATGATTCATAGGTACGAACATACTCCTTGTGATATATCACAATTCTTCAAATTCTCAGATTCGAGAACTGCAGGCTGCTCATTCTTTGTTCTAGGGTGGTCTAGTGGCTTGCATCCACCCGCCAACACCTTTACAGCAGAGATGCACGCGACCTCCCTCTTTCGCACACAATACTACGCAATGGGCCAAGAGCTAATCAATGCTTGTCAAGCTAGATACATTGTCTCGTTTAGATGATGCCATTGTGCACCATATGACCGGAATATGGGTATTGAAAGGCCAATGTTGACAGTCCGTGAACCTCTGCAGGCACATGCTAACAACTCAAGAACACCAATGAGAAAGTCAAATGTAGTTGATGCAATACACAGCCAAATCGATTGGACGGGGAAAAAGAAGTTTGAAAAGTGATGCGCTCTGACGTGTGTAACTCAGATTCCCCAGGTTTTTAGCCAGATTCACATGCAAATAAAGAGCGCATTTACGGCAGCCAGCTTACCCTACTGTAAGAGGTAACAACGAAATCGGCCATTCCATAAGTTAGTAGACAAACAAGCATGAAAAATGTACATGGGCTTCCAAATATGCTGTAATCTCTTGATATGTACCATGTCAAGCATATGTGTATTCAAGGTAAAACGGAATTAGTAGATCGACTCATGCTATTCTGGACCTGACGTTTAAACTGGTCTGTAATCCACCAGCTACAGTGCTGTAGGTACCCATTCACCACCACGAACAGCCCCGACCATCCAAGCTCCTGATTGGTCACGCGTCTTCTCATTTTTCCTATCCCAGAGCCTCATTCTTTCCGTCAACAGACCCTTCTCATTCCCTCACATTGCGTCTTTCAGAACCTCCAAGAAGCCCAATCAATTCAGCCACAGCCATGAAGATTCTTGAAGCCCAGTCTGCTGTTCTCACAAACTATGAGGTCTACGAGCACCTCACAGAACAGCGTGAACGATACAAGAGTGACAAGCGCAGAGGACCCCCAAACCTTGAGACGGTTGTTCGCGAGGTAAGATATTCTGATCGGCTCACAGCGCTCAATAGTATAAAAAACAAACATTATTAACATAATTTACAGCTTCTCCAGTATATTCGCACACCGCCTGGCCCTTTGAGCCAAGAACCGGTGTCATATACCGAGGGCTGCATCTCTCAACTTTTGCAGCGCCTGCGGCCTTACAACCTCGCCAAGGGCGAAGTTGTCATGATCATCAACCTGCGCCCCGCTTCAGTCGCTGCTCTCAATACAGTTGTTGAGGAGATGACCGAACGGTTCAACGAGGAGCAGCAGGAAGCCATGGTCAACATCATTGCTGAAGTCCTGGGCCAGTTCCCTGCCCCTGAAGAGGAAGGCGCCGAAGAAGGTGGTGCCGACGTTTCAATGAACGACGCCGTTGCTTGAATTATCCTATCGCCAATACAACGCCAAATTACACACCCGCTCAACCTACCACTTCATTCCATGCATTACCCTCTTAGAAAACTCACAGTATGGAGCATGAGCTTGCGCTCTGGCTGTTTGTGCCTGTCGTTGGAGTCACTGCTGTCTTGCACAGGTCCTCGAACGCCAGCTTCAACAACTCGCCCGTTACTGCCGAACATTCTACATATCTGTCCGCCCTGAGGGCTTGCGCAACTGTATATGCTTCTTGTGGATATATGATACCGTTTGGATCATCCTCTGATCTCAGATCGCGCTTCAGGCCCAGGATGATTAGAGGTAGGGTATCGTACCGCTGGAACGATCTTTTGACTTCATCGATCCACTACCGAGTGTCAGCTATTTCGTCCTTGGTCCAAGATACGACTGCTGGGCTACTCACATATCTTTGCATATTGATGAGACTCAACCGCTGGCTGATATCGTAGCAAATGACGATGGCATCGGGGTCCAGAGTTCTCCAGTTATCAGGGCACGATGTGTCAAAGAACTCAAACTGGAACTGCTTGGTCCCTGTCTTGATACCAAAGATGTAAGGCTGGTCGATATTACGAAGCATGGGAATCGGATTGACATTTTCGCCTGCACTGAGTCGGCTGAACAAGTATTACTTAGTATGAGATACCCAGGAATTTAATGGAAGTGTTGAACTCTACGTACGAAAGAAATGTAGTCTTGCCGCATTTGTCGTCTCCTACAAGGAGGATCTTGATCACTTCAGGATCCATGATTTGTCTGCTGAGGTTCTTATGGCCTTAAAATATACGAAGTTAAGATTGATGTACTGGCGATTGATTAAGTAGATATGCGCGGGCATGGCGTTTCTTTTATGAGAGACGGAGATAGAGATGAGTGAGAGCAGTACGTAACTTATCTCTGTCACCCCCAACTGTGGCGTAACAACTTTACAGGCTGCACCGCCACAAGTACTGTGAGCGCCACATCTGCAAACTACTGCAAAGCCCTTTTCCACTTGTAAAGTCTGATGGGCCTGCATATAATCGCCCAAATTTGAAACCCACCAACTTCACATGAGACCCTTTGGCCGTTGTGTTGGGCGTCAAAGGCCGTTCAGTGTCACAATAAGCCAGGTTCAAGTCCGACCTCTTTCTCACAAAATCTCATCGGATTCTCCACCAAGTGGTGAATCATCTCAAGTTCGTGTGCAGCAACGAAAGACTGCTAGGTACCGCACCATGTCTGGCGAGTCCAATTATCAGTCATGGACCAAAAACGGTCTCATCCAAAAAGTCAAGGAACTTGAGGCAGAACTCGGTAATCGACCTCCTCAAGTTAAAAATGAGGAGGTATACGATCCTAAAAAGTCGACGAAACCAAAGGTGAAGAGAAAGATGGACCCCAACAAGTACACGACACGATATATTGCCTTGAAACTTGCATATCTAGGCAAGAACTATGGCGGCTTTGAGTTCCAAGCCATGGCCAATGCTTCATCCATCGAAGAGGAGTTGTGGAATGCTCTTACAAAAGCATGCCTCATCTTTCCAGAAGATGAGCGGATCGTTGACTTTGATTGCTGCGAGTATTCAAAGTGTGGTCGCACGGATAAGGGTGTTAGTGCTTTTGGCCAGGTCATTGGTCTTCGAGTGCGAAGTGCCAGACCCGTACCTAAAAAGCGAAGACGCCTGAGTGAAGCTGGCGAGGCAATGGTTGTTGACGAACAATCTGGAGATAACGCCGAAGAAGAGGTGGAAGACAATACGCCACCCTTTGATCCTATCAAGGACGAGCTCCAGTACCCTCGTCTGCTCAACCGTGTTTTACCGCCTGATATTCGCATTCTTGCTTGGTGCCCCTCACCACCACCAGACTTCTCTGCTCGTTTCTCCTGCCGCGAGCGTCAATACCGATACTTCTTCACACAACCCGCCTTTACACCCGAGCCCAGCGCTGGTGGATCAAGGAACGGCTGGCTTGATATTGAGGCGATGCGCGATGCAGCCAAGCGCTACGAGGGCGACCACGATTTCCGCAACTTCTGCAAGATCGATCCCGGCAAGCAAATCACGAACTTTGAGCGCACCATCTACGAGGCTGATATTGAGGAGGTTCGGGATGTAAGCTCAGCACTGCCTTATCTTTCCAGCCCGCAGTTTGCTCCCGCCGAAGGGCTGCCCACCGATGACGCCAAGTATCCCAAGGTGTACTGTTTCAAGGTTCGAGGTTCTGCCTTCTTGTGGCACCAGATTCGGCACATGGTTGCTGTTCTCTTCCTGGCCGGCCAGCGATTGGAGACGCCTGATGTCGTAACAATGATGCTTGATGTGGCAAAGAATCCGTGCAAGCCCAACTATGTGATGGCCGATGAAGTGCCCTTGGTGCTTTGGGATTGTATCTTTCCCAGTGAAAAAGACGCCCCGGTTGATCCAGCGGCTGAGAAGACCGATGGCCTCGACTGGGTGTATCTAGCTGATGACCCTGCCCTGAGCAAGTCTGGACCTTATGGTGTTATGGACGGTATGTGGGCGCACTGGAGGGAGCGCAAGCTGGATGAGTTGCTCTCGAACCAGCTCCTGCAAATGGTTTCAACACAACGCAGCAAGGACCCTTCGGGCCAAGTTTCACGCCCTGAGCCCACTGGCAAGCAGGCGAACAGTGTAGTTGTCTACGAGGGCGGCAACGTTGGGCGCATGGGCGGTCGTTATGTGCCGATGATGAAGAAAGATAAGCTGCAGTCCCCCGAAGAACAAAATGAGCGATATGCTATCAGAAAGGGATATGCTAGCTCGGAAGATATGAGGACACAGAAGGGAATGGGCAAGCGAAAGGCAGACGAGGCCATGGACGAATAGAAGTTAGGTATCACCCCTGGTACATAAAAAAGTCCAAATTGAAAATCGTAAACGCTCCTCTATGGGTATAATCTCTCAAGCCTGTACTTTGTCTTCGCCTCTCTGCTCATACAAGCATCTCCTAACGCCCCTCCATACTTCCTCCACGATCTTCCGTCGCGGTAATAAGCCAGGGAACACAACTACCACATCATCCTCGCCCTCGACAATGACAATGAGGTAGTACCTAACCTCGAACCCAAGAAACGCTTCGTTAAGAAGGATGTCCTGGATTTTCTCGGTGGGTATGAACCTCGTAGCCGTGCCAGCCAGATAACTTCCAGGACTCTCACTCGTCTGCACGCCCAACCCTCTCATGACCAGGATGCTCTCGCTCACATAGCCCCTTCGACTGGACAGCCATAGCACAGCTATACTGGCTGGGACAAGTACAGAAAGCGGTATGTCCTGCGCGACGGAGCCAATTGAGGTTGGTGCGCGGAGGTATGAGGGTGGGATAATCTTCAGAAGAGACGGCGCGGCATAGGCGAGTAGTGGATGGAGGGTCAGGCGTGCATGAAGGAGAAGAAGAGTGAAGATGGAGAGGACGACGCGGGAGATGAGAACAACGGTGTGTAATGCTGGCGGGAGCGGCCGAAGGGTCGTTACAGTGAATTCGGCGGTTGTTGGAGAGGGATGGCGAATGTGAAGACGGGGCGATATCGAGAGCATCGTTGCGGTTGTATTATGTAGTGTGTAGATTGGGAGAGTTGGTCGTTTAATGATTCGTCATGATGGATCTTAGTAGGCGAATTGGACGGTCGATCGGTGATGATGAGGTGTATCAAGTGATAGTATGTATGAGAATTATTGAAAGTTACACACGAAGAGCGTAAAATATTGCGACATGGCTTTTGAGGCGAGCTATGAAGAAAACATTGCCAAAGAATTGAAAGGTTGAAGCTGGATTAAAGACACCTACCCGGCCTGAAGCTTCCACTAAAGCTCAGGGCCAAGTCGCAGTGGCTACAGTGGAGTCCCAGCCCCACACTGCCACAGAGAGGGGAAGGGTATATAAGTTATAAACTAGTCATCAACTTTCGACTGTAATGGTCCAACGGGGAAGGCGCTCAAACCCGCTTAACCGTCCATCCCAATTCTGGTCGTGCTCGCACTTCCAGCCCTCCGCCGCGCCCCGCCCGAACGCTGCGGTGGCCGCCCACTCGTGCAGGTAACTCACGATGCTGGAACTTCTGCGGCCCTAAGCACTGGAGATGACCCTTGAGGGAGGTTTCACTCTGCAGAGATCTCTCCCCCGTCGCGTGGCGGGTGGGAACACGTTAGTGCGGTGGGATTTGGGATGGCAAATGGATAAGATGGAGCAGCCAACTGTTTTTTTCTCTTTTTTTTTTTTTTTTTTT